>NC_085137.1:218672727-218957739 GCF_035046485.1 Aedes albopictus
TGAACACATACTCAGAGGGCCAGTACTTGTTTTAAAAATATAAAACATGTAACGTTTGCTTTAACAAGAGAATTATTCAAGAAAGAACGAAAATTCTGATCAATGTTACCCCGGATTACGGTACTAAAGCTATTGAAAGTAGTATCAGCGAAATGTTGATTTGCTGAAGCATTCAGCTCGACAACATCCAGTTAAACAAATTGATTATCATCAAAAACAAATTTAGGATGAAACTTTGAAATTTTATTCTGTTTTCTGTATTATGTAAATTTATCATACTACATTTACTTACTCTAGCAACCATTTTCAAAATGATTTTTTCCAACCACGACCTATTTCGTTTGATTTCATTGTGGCATATCAGTAAGACATTGAAACCAACCAACTATTCGCAACATACCTCCTTCTCGCCGCAGCATAGTAAAGAAGAGACAGCTGGGGTACGGGTTTCAATCAACCAACCACACACATTCACTAACCGCCGCCGCCAGCGTCGTCGGTTTTGCAGACGCCGTGAATTTCAATTAGGCTCGCTATCCGTCACGATCTCCTCTACCAAATATTGGTACAGCAAAGCCGTGGCAAAAAAAAAAGATATCAACGATATAAATCTGCCTTTCTGATACGCACTTTGAATAAAGTGTTTCCTGCGTGTCTCTTTCGCTCTCTGTCGCACTCTTCAATTGTGGACACTCACTCGGGGCTCAGCTGCTTCTACGTCCTATTATCGTCGTCGTCGTCGTCGTCTTCGTTCCCGTCCATCAAGTTTTGGTCTAATCTCTGTGCGAGGAGGCATCACCACCTCCGCATCCCACCGCCCGCCCGCTTAGCCCCGTGTATACATTTGTTAGTTTAATCGTAAAACAATTTACGACTCCTCCTAGAGAGGTAGATGCCGTCGCGTCCACTTCGTGGAATCCACCGCAATCCTCTCGGGGTCGATTCTTGCACGCGCCGTCGGATTTTTCGGTGTTTGAGGTATCTAATTGACAAACGATGACGACGACGACGACAGCGATGAACCAGCAATCTCGTGGATGACTCCTAACTGCGCGCAGAGGGAATGGGGGTGAGGCGGGCACGTGTTGAGTTGACGAATTCGCTTCGATGCTTAAGGCGAAACTGGATCCATTTCCTCACTTTTTGGTTTTACATTTTTTATAAAATAACGAAGCAATATTTTCAAAATCGGTTTTCGTGCACATGTTGAGTATGGATCAAGGTATCTCCTGATTTTTTTTTCAGATGGAAAATGTTTTTAGTTTTTGCAGAAACCATTTTTAAGCAAAATTAAAAAAAAAAATGGTTTCTGCAAAAACGAAAAACTTTTTCCACCTGGGAAAAATTCAGGAGATACCTTGATCTATACTCTACATGTGCACGAAAACCGATTTTGAAAATATTGCTTCGTTGTTTTATGAAAAATCAAAAACCAAAATAATGAGGAAATACTTCCAGTTTCGCCTTAATGGCAAGTCATATACTGCATGATTAGCAGTCATGCGACTCGAGGTTGTCTATTTCAAATCGTTATATTGATTAATGTATGTATTTAAATTGGTGAGCCCGTTTTACGCTATTACAACTGCTCCATAAATTTTCCAAAAAGTTCGTGCTGTGGAATGAAACCAAAAATTATTCAATTTATTTAGATTTTGTTTGAAAATTCCTTCGACAATTTCGTCAAACATTCGTTTGGTATTCCCTATTAAAATTACTTCGGACCATTTTGTTGGAAATAGTTTCGGCAATTCATTTAAACTTTATATCACTTCTATTCATATATTATGTACTTTCAATTTTATTCAGCAATTTCCTTTTTGCAAAGATGGAAATTCTTTCAATGATTTTTTTTAAGTTTCTTCGGCAATATCTTTAAAATTCTTTCGACAATTTCTTTGGGTTTTTTTAGGAACTCCTTTGAAAATTTCTGTCTGAAAATTGTTCGCCATTTTTTTGGAAATTATTATTATTATTTCTTTATTATAGAGATTTTCAGCCCTAGGCATTTTTTTGGAAAATATTTCGCAAATATATTCAGAAATTTGTTCGACGATTTCTTTAATTTTTATAATTCCTTTGCATAATGCTTCTTTTTTAAGTTCCTTCGTTCCGCTATTTTGGGAGAAATTGATCTCTTTTCACAGTTGTTGGCGTCCGGTTTTCTGGAGTCCGATATGATCGAATTTAACCCTGCTTTTGCTATAGGGTAATTTTTTATCCGATGTTTACTGCCTGGAAAAAAAACGGAAAACTGTGAAACTTCAGCAAATTTTATTCAACGGGAATACCTAGGGTATCCTCAGAGGACTTTATTTACCCTGGAATACTCAGGAAATTTCTTGAGCACTCAGAGAAATTTGAATCGATGAAAAAATATTCTTGAAATAATTATTCTCCTTGGGAAAAAAATATATGGATGATTGGAAGGCATACAAGGTTTCTAGAAATATTAAAAATTCTGTCTTGAAAGTCTTTTTCCAAGGGAAAAAACATAAAAAAGGAGAATTTCTGAAAAATATTTTTATGATTTTCAGAAAGATTTCCAAGATGGTTTCCATAATATTTACTGATCAAAAATTGATCATTGAAGAATTCCAGAAAATATTTCTGCATGAGGCTAGTTCATCTCGGGACCCACGCTTTACTTCCCTTCCGAAGGAAGAACTCGCATTTTGTGAGTATGTCGGGAGTGGGATTCGATCCCAAGTCCTTGGCGTGATAGTCACGTGTTTTAACCATCACACCAGGTCCGCTCCAGAATTCATTATAATAGACTATCAAATGGGCATGACATAACTCTGGAAGGCATCTTACAGAAATGTTTAATGTAATTTGGGAATGTTTTGTACGAATTTCCGTTAGAATCAATTTAAGAATTTTAAAACTCAATTAAAATGTTCCTTATTATATTTATTGTTGTATTTATTATAAATGGCTTCTTCATTGACCTGGGAATCGTATAACAGGCCAAAGCCTTCTTTTAGAGATTTTCAGAATAATCACTAGTATTCAACGACAGTATCGAGAAAACTGAAAGTATCAAAGACTGGCTATTTTTTTTTTGTGAAATTGTTTGAGTGCTTTTTCTAAGTTTTCGGATAAATTTCCTTCATAAAGTCACTAGATTTTTCTGCACAATTTGGCTGTATTTGTGATCAAGTTTTTGAAAAAAAAAATATTCAAAGTCCCTGTTAGAATTTCTTAACGTAATGTCTGCAAAAGTTCTTCTTGTAGTTCGTGTAAAGAGTTCCTCAGATAATTATGATGGAGTTGAAGGGAGCATTTTTAACAAACATTCTAGCAATGCTTTTGGTAAAATGTGTATTTGAGCTTGAAGTTATTGGAATTCTAAATGATTTTATCTGTGTTTTTGAAATATCAAAATAACTTTCCTAAATGGAATTGATGGTGGAAATTCCAAAATAATTTATAGACATTGTTTTTAAAAAAGCTTTCAAAATCTATCGATATTTCTTCAGCAATCTTTGCGATCTGGTGAAATTTTATGATAAAAAGTTGCTCGTTTTCCGAAAAAAAATAAGTACTGAAGATTTGTGTACCTAGCTTTTAGAAAGTCATTCAAAAATTATAGGAAAAATTGCCAATTATTGCACACTTGTGGTAATTCCTTTTTCACTTTAAAATTCCATTAGCATTCCCCTCCGCGGAATCCGATGGTAATTCCTTTATAATTTTATTCGGCAACTTCTCTGGGAATTATTTCTTTAGAAAATTTCTCAGGCAATTCTTTTTGGAGCTTCTTCCATAATTCATTCAGCTTATTTCTTGGAAATTCTTAGGCCATTCTTTTGGGAAATACTCAGGCCATTTCTCAGAAATTCCATAAGTTTCAAATCGGACTTGCTGGAGGAATTTACAATGGAAAAAAGCAGGACCGATTTCCAAAACTGCTGAGGATATTTCAAGAGTAGGTAATTGAAAGAATTTTTAGAAGAAATTCCGAAAAAAAATCTGGAAATCTGCTTTAGAAATTTTCCAAAAGAACCTCTGGCTTTCCTTTGAAGTTGCTTAAGAAATTTCCAATGATTTTTAAAAGAGTTGCTGAAGAAATTTCTAAACAATAGTTCGTAAAGAAATTGCGAAGGGATTTCAAGGCCAAGTCATTTTACAAAAGATTTGCCGAAGAAGTTTCCAAAGGAATCGACACATTTACCGAAGGAATTAGGAAATATGCCGGAGGAGTTACCGAAGAAATTTTCAAGAAAATTGGAAAAGAATTACCAATTAATTCCAACGGGAACTTTCGAAAAATATTCCGATGGATTTGCAAAAAGATATTGCAGAAAATATTTCAATATATGTATTTCTACAAAATATTTAACTCTCAAAGAATATGTCAAAAGAATTCCAAAAGGAAATGCGAAACCATTCCCAGTGGAATTGGCCAAATCATTTCCCAAAAAAAATTGCCGAAGCAATTTCTAAAGAAAATTAAATGGATTACCAAAGGAAATTAGAAAATGCTGGAGGAGTTACCAAAGAAATTTTCCAAAAAAAATGGAAAGAGCTTTTCCAATTGGAATTGCCAAGAAGGATTCCGAAGGAGCTGCTTAGGAAATTTTCAAAGAAAATATCGCAGGCATTTACAAAGAAGCTTCCAAAGGAATTCTCAAAGAATATGCTGAAAGAATTTGTGGAACGAATTCCCAAAACAGTTGCTTGAGAACGGAATAAATTTCTGAAACTATTGCCACAGGAATTTCGACAGCAATTTTGGAAATCGGCAATTCTTACTTTATTTCCAATGTAAATTCCTGCAGCAATTCTGAATTCATGAAATTCCAAAGGAATTGTCTGAGAAATTGTCAAAAGAATGGTCGAAGGAGAATGTACAAAGGTATTGCCGTAGGAATTTCCGAAAAAAAGTCGAAAGTATTTTGAAAGGAATTTCAGAAAAAAAAAATACTAAAATTTGCTTGAGAAATTTTGCAAATCAACCTTGAGCTTTTCTTTGAAGTTGCGTAAGCAATTTCCAAGGGAGTTTTTTGTTATGTAAAAAGAAAATCGGGTTAAGTACTGTTCCTTTGAATTCCACTAAGAATTTGCATCCTTTGACAGATACGTATTTCGACCTCAACTGTAAGGTCGTCTTCAGTGTCGTGTGCTTGACTCGACTCGAGTTTTCAGTTGCAAAATAAATTTCAATCAAACTTTCAGAAAGAGCGTAGGCATTTCCAGAGGAATTTGTCAAATCATTTCGCAAAAGGATTGCCGAAGAAGTTTCCAAAAGAGTTGAAGTTACAAAGAAACTTCCAAAGGTATTCTCCAAGAACATGTCGAAAGATTTCCAAAAGAAATTGCAAAACTGTTCCCAGTGGAATTTCCATAAAGAATGCCGAAGAAGTTTTGAAAGGATTTTAAAAAGAATCCTAAACGAATTGCCAAAGGACATTTTAGGAATGTCGAAGGAGATACCACATTAATTATCATGGGTACTACCGAGAAGGATTCCGAAGGAGTTGCTGAGCAATTTCCAAAGCAAACATCGCAGGCATTCACAAAGAAACTTTCAAAGGAATTTAAAAAAAAATGTCAAAAGAATTCCTAAAGGAATTGCGAAACCATTCCCAGTAGAATTTGTCAAATCGTTGTCAAAAAGAAGCTGAAGAAGTTTCCAAAGGATTTAAAAAAAAGTCCAAAAAATTGCAATAAGACATAAATAAAAAAAGCCGGAGGAATTACCAAAGGATATTTCAAGAAATTTGAAAAAAAAAATTTTTCAATGGAATTTGCCGAAAAAAATTCGGCAAGATGAGGAAATTTCATAGAAATTATCGCAGGCATTAACAAAGAAACTTCAGAAGGAATTCTCAAATAATATGTCAAATTGCGAAACCATTCCCAGTGGAATTGACCAAATCAATTCCCAAAAAAAAAATGCCGAAGAAGTTTCCAAAGGATTTAAAGAAAACCTCAACGAATTGCCAAAGGTATTAAAAAAAATTCCGCATGAGTTACCATAGGAAATTTTGAAGAAATTTGGAAAAGGAATTTGGAAAAGAAATACCGAGAATTATTGGATATAGTAGAAAATGATTTCGAAGGAGTTGCTGAGGAAGAAACTGACAAAGAAACTTTCAAAGGAATTCTCAAAGAATATGATAAAATAATTGCGTAATGAATTTCCAAAACAGTTGTTTGAGAAATTTCAAGAGAAATTGTCCGAAGCAATTGTCGACAGAATTGTCCAAAGAATATCCAGAAGAAAATCACAAATTTGTCGAAATATTTTTCTAATGAGGTTGCTGAAAAATTGCGAAAGATAATTTGGTAAGAGCAAACGAAGAAACGTAGTTCAAAGATGCTTTCGAAAGAATTCGATGATGTTTTTTTATGTTTATTGTTGAGACAGGGGCAATTTCCGATGAAATTTCTACCGATGCAATTTCCAGAGGAATTACCGAACAAGTTTTCAAAGTAATTGCCGAAAATGTTTATAACGGATTTGCCGAAGACATTCTCAAAGAAAGGAATTTAAAGAAATATGAATTTCCTGAGATATACAATTTTGAGAAGTGAACGATCCCCAAAGAAATTTTCAAATAGAATTCCAAAGAAATTCCTGAAGCTTATAATAAGCAAAAATTTATAAAGATATCGTTGTCAGGTTTACTCAGAATTTTGAAAAGCATTGCAGAAGGGCTTTGATAAGGAATTGCCGGAGGGTTTCTCAAGGGAATTTCCGAAGGTATTCCCAGTGGAATGGATTGAGAAATTCTAAAGAAATACTGAAGAAATTCCCGAAAAAAATGCTGAAGTAATTTCAAACAAAATTCTGAGGGAATTGTCAAAGTCACTGCTGAAAGGAATTGTCTGAGAAAATTCTAAATTGACCCTTTTTATTTTCTGAATTTTATTCTGAAGCAAATATCTAACATGGAGCTGAATGTTCAATTGTTGGTGAGTGATAATGAATTTTTCTAAACATTGAAAAAAATATTAGAAAGTTCCTAAAAACTTGAAATCTGAAGAATTTTTTAATATGCTCAAATCAAAATCGTTTAAATGGTCACATTCACCCCTTTTGCATCTGGGCCCCGCAATTAATTGTTTCATAATCGTGACCACAATCATATCCTCATGCATTTTTGATACCTATATAACTGCAACAGTTAACTCACCGCTTTTATCAAGACCATGCGGAGGGTATTTGGCTCCCGAACGTCTATGATGAACTTTCCTTAATGACGGATTTCGCGCCAACTCGAATAAATGTTGGCAGCACCCTCTCAGATTACAACGAAACTTTCTTGGTGTGTAGACCTTGCCCAGATAAGCCACTTTGCATACTCATTTTTCTAATTTTTTTTCTCGACTGACTTTTGAAAAGGGCTAAACTTTTTTTATGGATTTTTTTAAAATGTTTTAATCAAAAAATGACTACTCCAACAAGAAAGTGTTGTATGGGTGATTATCACAAAATAAGTCAAATTTTAAGAAAAAAAATACTGAAAAAAATCCAAAATGAGCCCTACACTGAAAAAAATCATTTCTAAAAATTCAAAGTTGATTTTAAAAAAAAACACCATTTTTGATTTTGATGAAATTTTGTCTCAAGACAGGTAATTATGTTCCCTACCAACCGTCCATACATCACAAGATGGGCACTTTTAAGGAAAAAAAGTTTTTCTAACAAAAACTTTTTCTTGTTCGAATGATTTTTTTTTTCATTGTATTTTGTTATCAACAATAAAACCAGTGAAGGCCATAACAATCCCAGAATCCAATGAAACTCAATTTTCTAGGAGATTTTGTGTTATTTATTCAATCATTTGGAAGGGTTTTCCTATACATAAAAAACTACATAATAATATTACAAATGTATTTTCTTAGGAAATGTAATGTTTGATCGCAATATGTATTGAAGTGCACTTTTAAATATACAATTATTTATAATTATGAATTTTTCAAATATATATATATATGTGTCTTAGAGCCAATTTAAAACATGTTCTTTTCTTTTTTTTTCCGATCATACTTAATATTTTTGGTTCATCTTCTGAATTAGAATACCTGTTTGCCTTTACTTTGTCGCCAGGAATAGGCAAAAAACTATGGAATTTCTGAGTGCCTTGTGTTGTTTTGGCGTTATTATATATTTCTTCGAGATCTTCTGACATTTTAATGTACTGTTCAGTGGATACGTAACAGAAATTTAATTTAGTTATACTTTTATCTGTCTGTACAACTACCCAGTTATATAACTCTCGTGGAGTTGTTATGGTATTTCCATAATCTCGAGCAAGACTTGCTCTCTTTGCCATTCGCTTGAGAGCAGTGTCGCGAAGCATCAGCGTACAAGTCACAAAAAAGCTGATAAACACCAAACTTGTATCACCCTGTCTCTGCGGTTTCTGATTCGCTCTCTCTACAGTCGCTAACACCAGAAAAGACAGAATCCCATCATAGTCACCCGGTCACCCTTGTTTTGCTACAATCATACTGACTTGGATACGGCTCATGTGAGTGTCATGACTCTCTCCGTCGCCTCAATCAGATGCACGCTCAACAGCATGTAAAAATATGCATGTGTATTATCACAAGCACGGTACTACGTCATAAATCCTATTCGTTTTGCATAGCTCAGTTTAAACGCACACATTGACCGCACCACGCAGTTCGCCCTGGCTACGGCAAACGCTCTCACTTCGCCCATTATGCATCGTTGCTCAGAGAGATTGATTCTCTAGCAACCCGCCTGAAGCATACTCAGCAACTGCTATCGCTGCAAAGCTGCGAAGGGTGGAACCCACAACATGTTTGTCATTCCAGGCATGACTTGCTATCTGGTTCGTATCACCTTGGGAAGGGTGACTCCAGAAAGCGGTTCAAGTGATTGTCTCGTGATGGTCGCGATTATTCGCAAGACTGCTTGAGAGTGCCACCAATAGCATCACATGGACCTTTACCGTGGGACGTTGCAAAAAAATGCCATTCTGCTCTTAATGCATGCTTTGACTGGAATCTACATAGACTAGCAAAGTTTTTCTTATTTTTGTATTGTGATGCTGCCCCATCAGACATAAAAAAAAATTTTGGAAAAGTTCGTTAATTGTTTCATAAAATCTATCATTTTTGAGATGAACAACTGGACCGCAACTGTATCGTGAGCCATTACTTCCGATATGATAATGAAGCTAACATTTACAAGTTGATTATCTTTCATATAGTAAATTTTTGCTTGCGAGTTGTCCCAATGATATCCTTGAGCAGCGTTTTGAATTATGAATGAATAGTTTTCAGAGAAATCACAAATCGCAAGACTTTTCATCATCCTTTAATGTATCTTTTTTATTTCTGAGAAATGATGATTGTTGTTTATGAATAAAGTCGTGTGTTATAAGTTTGTCAATTTTATCTACAAGATACGGAACAAATTCATCAACAGGTTTAATAATCGTTTCTAAATTACAGCGATCAGTATTCAACCACTGCTGAAATATAATCTCTTCTTTGTCATTTGATTCTAATATCAATGTAAGTTCCTCTTCAATGTGTTCATTACAAGCACACTTTTCACAAGCACGGAAAAAGCAATTATCTGTTCTGGTGGATATATCGCAAAGCATTTTTTGTATTATTTCATCTTGTGACACAATTCTTATACTGTTGAACATTAAATTTACATTTTCATGAATAGTACATATGCATACATTATGTATACCAGTAGAATCAAGTAAAATGCAATGCTTTGGTCGCAACTGTGTAAATACTGTGAAACCAATATTCACAGTTTTGTACATATCTACAAAAATCATATAAGCCTCTTTGAGCGACATCATCAAAAGTCGTTTTTGAACTTGTTGTTTTTTTTCCATTTCGAACCTCAGAAACAAATCATTTGTTCCTGGCATTGGCCTGCTGATATCATTATCATCAAAAAATTCTCTTACTATTTGTTTTGTATTGTCATCAATACCATGCCCCCTTCTTTTTTCGGTGGTACAAAGAATACCCTGTTCATAAACAAGATCCTTCACCTGCCTCGCCATATACATTGGTGCGTTAAACTCTCTTGTGATTTTATTTACCGACCAAGACTTAGGAAGTACAGATAGTATTTTAATCTGTTCGCTTCTGTCAGTTGTAGGGTGATTGAACTTATCCTTTAACTGCATAATTATCTCGTCATACGCCTCCACTTTGCCAACATCCGTTGAATCTATTCCGAAGATATTTTTTCGAACTGCTTTCGTAATCTGCAATGATTTGTTTATGCGATATTCCATACTTCTCATGTTTCTAGATGAGATTGGCGATAAACTCAATGTTTCAGCAATGGTATTAAACTTCTCAATATTATGGGGACCCTGTAGTTGATCTGTTGACGGAATTGACTCCAATGATGGAATAGATGGTACCATATCTGTAAGATAAAAGTTAAGGTTAACAATATAATAATGAATGCAGTGGAAAGTTAATGATAGTTATTTATGCAACGAGTTGCAAAAATGATTTTTTTTCGCACAAGTAGTACATTTATCCAACGAGGCTTTCCAACGATGCTTCCAGGAAAATATAAAAATGTAGTGATGTACAAATCAAAAATAGAAAAAGCAAAAAGTAAAATTCATTATATCGCCAAAAAGAATCACCTTTCAAAACATGTTTAACCCTTATGTGTCCGACAGGGTACCCAGCGCCGATTTAAAAAGCACGGTGTAGAAAAAAGCGAAAAGTTTGTCGAACACAGAACGGTTAAATCGATTCTAGATGACGAAAAATGATATTTAAATCAAAATAAAAAAAATTGTATTGAAGGGTTACCATTCCTAAATATAAATGGGTGAGCTCGTTCCATACTATTTTTCATGTTCAAAAGGTTTATCATTACGAAGTTTATAAAACGTTATCCTAAAAAACAGCACTATTGGAGTCGATTGAAACAGGTACATTTTTGGCCTTATTCTTACTGCCTTTTGTTACTGAATTGGTGAGCTCGTTTCATGCAATTATTTTCGCTCAGATTTTTTATTGAATAAGTTTAGTGGACTTTATATTCCAATACAAGATAGAAAGTGTACGCACGCATCTTATTTCCTCTTATGCGCCCCTCCCCCGCTTCTATCCTAATTGCGTAGTAGAAGCTTCACGGTGTGGTGGCGGTGTGGCGCCGCCATGCCGGTTGTTGGTCACTTCTTGGCGTCGCCGGTCGGAGGTGCGTGTGTTAATTTTTGTTTGCTTGCCGTGGTGGTGTAGTGACGCAGCCCAGGTTGTCTAATTGTTGTGTGATGCGGCGTTTGGCCGGCGTGGCGGTGCGATGGATTGAAGTGGGCTTGTTTCGTTCGTTCGTCTGTTCGTTCGTTACATTTATGTAAGGTATTTCTGGAAAAGTGGGTCACGTGTGTGTCACACGGTTACCACGGAAAAATCATAAAATATTTAAGTATGCTACTGAGTGCCACCGCTCCGCGACCGGTGTGTACGCAATTGGGGCGCTGGCTGCCAGAGCACTGCCGAACTAGCTTTTTATTACCTCCTCAAGGTTGGGGCCGTGGGTTGAAGGTGAAGGTGGGGAAATATTGTACTTTTATGAAGCGGAACGGACTCATTTCGTGACATTTTTCCAAGAAGTTACATAAATCATAGTTTTGTGTCCTTCACTCATGTATTCTAAATACTAATTGAGAAACATGTATACAGCCTGTTTTTAAAGCTGTACGAATTTCCCACGTTTTGAAGAAAGCATTTCATAGGCAATTTGTTTGAAAACGCATATCGTACATGGTGACAAATGATGTTAAAATTGTTGTGTGAAAACACACGTGAAACACAGTACCTACATGTGTCTCGTGCATGCAGAATTGCATACAGCTTTGAATCTATCTAGCCACATTTCTAATTAGTACATATACATACACATTACTTTCTGACCACATTATAAACTTATCCTAGCCGTAGCCAAAACGTAACAGCCCTAATTAATCATTTTTCGGAGTATCCTCCTCGTGTCTGTTTACCTTCGCCGAAACTGACCAGTGACACCCCGCACCGGCGGAGCCACGCCGATAAGAACCTCTCAATTTGCTTCATTATCCTGTATCCACTAATAAATTAGCACCGAAAATAGCCAGCGCACGTCCACCGGAAGGCGGCGGCTACATCCCACCGGGAAAAACTCTGAGAACAGAAACAACAAAAAAAAACAACGAAAAAAGAATTATCGTTCGATATGGCACCCCAAACAACCAACAAACGGTAACGGTCAGAGTTCGGTTCAAGTTCAGACTTCAGAGCCTCTGTGTGATGGCACTCTGTTGGCCATGCACGGCGGGAGGTGGTGGGTCGAACTCAGAATGGCAAAGGTCACAACCACCACGCCTCGGAGAGCTGTTGATCCTTTGTGTATGTCACATATATGAATTTTTATGTGGGTTTTAGGGTGGTTGAACCAGGTTTTGGTCACATAATAAGTAGAGATTCCAAAAAAATCAGAAACTCTGAAATGGTTATGAATTTCATGCCAGGCCTGGTAGCAAGTTCCTTATTTTTACTTTTTCGTTTATTTGGAATGCTCGGACGTCACATGGGCATAACGGAGCCGGAAAATTTACTTTTTAGTGTCATGGTCACTCTTCTAGAGTCTGGAGCAGTGAATCAAAATTCAATCATCGCGCAACAATAATGACAATGTCGCAACCTGTATTTGTTGCGACAAACAAACCCATGCGACATAAGTTTGTCCCAACTTGAAAATAATGGGATTAACATCGTACACCACGAGTTTTGAGATTTTTAAGCCTTGCATTGCGATTTTCGAACGGTAACTTCGAGTCGGTAAACACTGCAACTTTGGTGAAGCTTTATCATCAAACAGTTTCGACTTTGGGTTAGCAATAATTGGTTATTCACGAGTTGAAAAGTACACAACAAATTCAGCTTCCGTTTTGTCTGCAACAAAAAAATTCGAGATCATGTCGCACCTTCTTTGTTGCTTGTTTTGTGCCTCTTTTGTCCGACAATTCTCTTCACTGGTCTGGAGACTAGCCCTAAAATAGCCCAGAATTGGGAAAATTTCATGTAAAATTTGGAAAGTTAAGTTTTAAGCTGGAGAATCTCAAATACCATCGTTTTTGAAATGCGGGGCTACTTTGGACACTTTCGAATATGGATTTTTTGAATTCGAAATATGGTTCAAATCTGTTTGATGTCTTTGGGACTATGACGAAACAATAGTTTTCCCTCCATTTGGTTGAAATTATTTTTCAAACAGACCGTTTATTGCTTGGCAGGACGCGAAAATACATCGAATAAATCAATAAAATATACATAACGTATCAGAACATTTGGTCTGTAAGCATTGTTTCTACAGTTCATAAATTTCAAAAGGTTGATCAATTCATTCAAAATATATCAACGTAGCATATACAATCGAATATTTGTATCGTAATACATTATAAATGACCATTTCACCCAAATAAAGGATTGATGGTCCTTTTTTTCAGGCTATTTATATATCAATATCACGCTGCTCATAATACCAAAGGTAGCACGGAACCATCTTCAAACGCATAAATTTATTGAAATCATGTCTGATATGGTATACTACAGTATTGGTACAAAGTAGTTTTCTAAATAAACCTGGAATTTGAAATGCAATTTTGTTTTAGATAAAAATGTCCAAAGTAGCCCCATCTGGTTCTATATGAGATGTGTCCGATTGGTGTATGAAAGGGGGTTGAAAAGTCCCAAAAAAATGACCACGTGGTTTATGGACAGCCCCTAAGATGTTACCGATTACTTTTTGAACAAATTCTCCGAAAGAGACAAATCAGTTCAAAAACTAAATGTTTTGTCCTCGAGTCAATAGCATTTAAATCTCCACGATTTAGAGGATCAACTCAGAGTGCCCTTGATAAAATGCCTATGAAATTTATGGAGCTATATGTGATAATACTCGCTACAAAGAATTTTCAACAACATTTACAATAACTTTGGAGAAGTTCTCGAAATAATTGTTGTTAAAACTTGGAAAAAATGTTGGAAAAAATAATCGATATTTCTCTGTTACATTTTGACAGTTTATCTAAAGCAATCGCACACAAAAGTCAGATTTTTTTTTCATATTACATCGAAAGCCGATGTTGACAGAATCTGTGAAGATATTCGAAGAGTGTTCTTGGAATTCAAGACTATTTCTTAGGCGGCTAAAAGAGATTTTGACTAATATCACAGAAATGTTAAAACAACGTTTTAATACACTAACAAAATGAAATAATAAATGAGTGGCTTTCTTCAGCTATTCCCCGAAAAATTTATCAATAAATTCCAGCAGAACTACTTCCGGAGAAATTACTGAATGAATATTTCTACCTCTGGACACATACGGTTTATTGTGTTGAAAACTTAGGTGAAAATATTTTCAATTCATCAATTTTCTTTCAAATTTTTTTCGACGTATCCTCTGGAAATTTCTAGGATTTTTTGTTAGTGAACGATTCCCTAAGCACATTTCTCGGGGACATCTACGGCAATCTCTTTGAAATTAATTCAGTAATTCTTTTGGAAATTTCTCAGACAGTTTCTCCTGAAATATGTGAATTTCCAATCGGAATTGCTGATGAAATTCAGACGTAAAGATAGAATTACTGAAAATGGCAAAATGGCCGAAAGAATTCTCAAAGAAATGTCTTAAGAAAATTTTCCATACGAACCCTGAACCCCCGAAGTAATTTTAAATTAAATTGCCTTAGATATTCTCAAGGGAATTTTCAAATGAGATGCCAAAGAAATTTACAAACAAATAACCACAAGAATCCCTAATGAAATTGTAAAATAATTTTCACAAGTCATTTACTGAAAATATTTCCGATAAAGATTGCAAAAAATACTAAACAAATTACTGAAAATAAAAATAAAAAAAATGCCGGAGGAATAACCGAATAAATTATCTAGAATTGCTAAAAAGATTTCAAAAAAAGAATCGCTGAAAAAAATTCCCCCATGCATTTATAAAAAAGCTTTCGTAAGAATTCTCAACGAACATGCCAAATAGATAGTGGGTGAAATTCCAAAAAAAGTTTGAGAAATTTCCAAAGATGTTGGAATATTATTTTTCGTCATCTAAAATCGATTTAAACATGTTTTTGCTGCAATTTTTTCTTATTCACGATTTCGTGCATTTTCATTTTTTTTTTGACATCCCTACGCTTTTATATTTTTCCTTACTGATTTGTTAATACAACACAAGGAAAACATTTTGGAAGTTTTCATTTATTTCTGAAACATTTGAATTTTTAGTGTTTCTTTCAAAGAATTTTTTTTTCGTGTAACTTTTGGAATAATATTTTTTTAGCATATTTCATTCCATTGAACTCTTCTATTGTGAAAGAATGATTGAGAAAGAAACGAAGGATGTAAATTGTTGCGTTTGAATACAAAAGGTGACCAAAACAACAATTTTTCGATGATTTTTGAAAAATGTAAATACGCCGGGCCTGAGTTAAGTCGAAACTTGTTGCATTTTAATATTCTAAATCGGTTCCCTCCCGTACACAGTTACATGAAGAACCAGGTTATCACGTGATTTTTTTTTCTTGGGAGAGAACATGTACCAGTTTTCCAAACCCAGTTTTCGTAAAGCTGATGAACATTTTTCACCAGAAAAAAATAGGAGATACCCTGATCCCCTAACTGTGTTTGTAAATCAATTTTGAAAATATTGCTTCGTTATTTAATAACATCAAAAACCAAAAAATAAGTTTTGCATCTAATTTTACCTTAACATGAGACAACTTTGCTGCAAGCGGCAGCAAAGCGGCCAAAATCTCAAAACCAAAAATAACTTCTTCATAAACTTAATATTTTTGGCAGATTTTTTAACATTTCCGAAGCCGAATATCTAAAATGGAATTGATAATAATGAAGATGAAAACTTGTTTTTTATAGCCTCTTGTACGTACCACGATTCATTCATTGGAAGATCTTGTAAGGGAATCATAGCAGCGGAATTCTATCGAATTTCTTTAAAAGTTACCGGAAGAGCCCCGAAAATTACTAGAGAAATCCATTGCATTTTTTTGCAACATATTTGTCGTGTCTCTTTAGGCAAAAGGAGTCCAGGAGTAATCTTTCGAGGAATGTCTGAGAGAACTCGTAAAGAAGTCTCTTGCACAGAATTTTTGGCAAAATTACTAGAGAAGTATTTGCCAAATATTGTTTGGTAGATTTCCACATGAAATTCGTGAAGGATTCTCTAATGGGATCCCCTGACAAATTACTTACTGGAGGGAATCTCTGAAAGATTAACTTGTAGAATCCCTGATATTTTACTGCCCTTTGAAAACTGAATCTGGCAAAACCTTTTTAAGAGAAGTTGTAGCTGAATTGACGCTGCAACTTTTAAGTCGCTGCAGAAAGTCCGATCCCTGAAGAAAACGGCCCGATTTTCAATTCCTCACTTTTGATAAGGGCGTATAAAATTAAAACCTAGTTTTTGTCTTCAAAAATATATAACTCGGAATTTAACTCCTAAACGGATTTTAGGAAAAAAAAATACACCGAGAGTAATATCCATCGTTGATCTATGTTAAATGGGCATTTTTTTATTATCGTTAAAATTGGGCCGAAGGGTATCAGATTTTCATGAGAGTTTTTCCACAGGCTGGGCTCACGAATATATGAACAAAAAAAAAATGAAAAAAAAATCAGGGTCTCCTATTTTCCCGGAAAACTCAGGTGGAAATTCTTTGTTTTCCCCTTACACTACTTACTTTGAAACATTTTTTTAGGAAATGAAAGCAAATTTTACAAAAAAAATATGATCTGGAAAAAAATTTCAACAAAATTTGCCACAGTTGAGAAAAACAATGCCCGAACTCGTGGAAACTTAAAAAAATATTTCTGAGGAGGTTCTTTCATAAGCTTTAATCGCTGAAATTTTTGGAATGCACTTTTTTTCGTTTTTTTAGTTATGGCCAATTTTGTTGAAAAATGTCCAAATGTATCATATAAGCCATTTCTTTGAAAAATTATAACTCAAGAACGAAGCATCGTAGAAACAAAGTTTTTTAATGAAAATGAAAGCAAATTTTCTCAGGAATCAAAAAAAAATATGAAGTGGAAAATTTTCCACAAAATTTTTCACCGTTGAGAAAATTCAAAAGGAAAAGTCGGAACTATTCCCGAACTCGCGGGAAATTTTCAAAACATATTTTTGAGAAGGTGATTTCATAAGCTTTGATCGCTGAAATTTTTGGATTTTTTTTTTCTTTCTTGAGTTATGGTCAATTTTGACCATACATGTTCATTCCAAAAATTTCAGCCATCAAAGCGTATGAAACTACCTTCTCAAAAGTATTTTTTTGAAAATTTCTCGCGAGTTTGGGCATAGTTTTTCCGGCTTTTCTTTATGAATTTCCTCAACGATGGAAAATTTTGTGGAAAACTTTTTCCTTTTCAAACTCTATTTTCGATTTCTCAGAAAATTTGCTTTCATTTTCTAAAAAAAAAAACTTTGTTTCTACGATGCTTCGTTCTTGAGTTATGATTTTTCAAAGAAATGACTTATATGACACATTTGGACATTTTTCAACAAAATTGGCCATAACTCAAAAACGAAAAAAAAAGTGCATTCCAAAAATTTCAGCGATTGAAGCTTATGGAATAATTTTCTCAAAAATATTTTTTTGATATTTTTTTACGAGTTCAGGCATTGTTTTTTCCAGCTTTTCTTTACGAATTTTCTCAACTGTGGGAAATTTTGTGGAAAACTTTTTCCAGTTAATATTTTTTTGGATTTCTGAGAAAAATTTGCTTTCATTTTCTTTAAAAAACTTTCTTTTTTTTTCTTTTTTTTTCTGTAGAAAGCTGACTTCCAGCCTCAAATTTTGCCAAGTAGTCCAGGATAGGCAAATGCTTCCAACTATTTTTTTTTCATCGTTTTCAAAACGGGCAAAAGGAATGATTTTTTTTGTAAATTTTTATATCAAAAATAGATTCTACGTACAAATTCCATTGATTTGTCCAAAACTGGCGTTAATGCCCCTTAGCGTGTCATCGCAAAATGGTGTCTTCAAAATCATTGATCGAAATCAACTTTACACAACATTGCACCAATACATATTTGTAAAAAATCGACACTTATCTTATTCTATAAAATAATCAATTTCACGTGAGATATTCGGCATAAAAATGTATTCACACTACTTCAAGTACAATCCTCTTTCCAAGTAATCACGATTCCAAAGCATTATTTCACTCGAAAGTAGAAATTTTTAACGATTTGTTTCGACCGCACTAAAATGTGGTTGGCGGTGTTTACCACCCACCGCAGTACCAACGACGACGGCGGCAGCGCGGTGATGTCTTTTGGCGCGCACAATCATCGATCATTGCACGCAGTGCTGTCGATCCTGCTGGCTAAAGCAGCTAAATTGATCGAAATCAATTAAAACATCCAATCAAACACATTGGTTATGCGTCATAAAATCAAAAATAATTTGTGGGGTGATTATTTTTTAACTTTTTTTACCACAATTGTTAGTGAAATAAGCAAAGCATTATAATTTACGAAATCTTCACCAAGCGGTCCGCCAGCACTGCTGTTGCAGCAAACATAAACAGTGGGAGAGCGTACCAAAATAATTCGATCATTTCTAGCTTGTTACATAAAAAATCTAACATTTTTCATGACATTTGGATATGTTTCCTTGTTATTCATTGAAGTAGAGTAGTTTACTGCTTGAGTTGCTTTCAAATAATTCATAATCTCGAAATGTTTACATTGGAGGTACCGAGACAAAGAGGTGCTATTTTTGTTTGTTTTTTTTTATGGAATTGGTATAGAAAGGCTACACAACTACTATCGTGCTTGATGACTGTTTGGAATAAGAATCAAATAAGAAGAGCAAAATTTGAGCTGACACGCTAAGGGGCCTTAACAAACTATGTTTATTTTTTCCTGCATCGAACCATACTTAGGTTTCAGCGAATTCAATAAAATAAAAAAAAAATGGACCTTGTTAATTGTATCCTAAGAACACTGAGTTGAAGAGCAACAACATAGGGCCAGAGAAAAAAGATTTTGAGATGAGCCAGATCAACGGCTAGTGGTAAATAAAATGAAAATAAAATAAACATAATTACTGGTAGTCAAACTTTTGGGATTGCACTACCCGCAAAAAGTTGTTGAATTTCGTGCCCGGCAGATGAACCGGAACGTCAATCGCGACTCTAACTTTGCAAGTAAATAAACGATTGAATAATACTAATCAGATAGCCAATAGCAATACCTACCTGCGACCAAAAAATGTTTCCTCCAGTATTAAAGGAGTAACAGCTCAAATTTCCTTCGCAACGAAGCACGTTCAAGTAGCATGTCCATATCAGGCACCCCTGCCCTACTCAACGCGTTGATTAGAAGTCAGGTCCTGTGGAGCGAGAGAGAAAAAGGCGAAACAAAACATTGAAACCATCGTAAAACCACCCTCCCAACGTGTCACACCTCTTACCCCATTCTGGGTGTCAATGCGAACGCCTCCTCGCTCGCTTGCTACTAAACTGGAAGGAGGGATGTGTGTCAGCTATACAAATAGAATTTCTCACTTTTTCCACTGCCCGTATTGTGCAGTGGTAACCACCAGTTCGGTAACCGGCAGAGGGAGGTGGGATCGTTGTTGTTGTTACACAAAAGAAGTGATAAAGTTATTTTTGAATCCGGTCTTTCAGCGTTCAGACTCGGGTCCGGGTTCGGGTGTGTCTGTGCTGCTCTGTGTAGATAGGTACCAACGTGGCATGAAATTACGTCGAACGCCTACGCGGCAGCAGTAGGTAGCAGCAACAATGGTCACACGGGGACACGTGTGCGACGACAACAAGAAGTCGGTTACCGCAAATCGTACGAACCTACCTATCACGACAAGCCGTGAAATAAAGGCACAGGAAAGTGTAATTCATTTCCGGATAGAAGACGGATGTACGGAGCAGTACGGCGCGTGAAACCGACGGTCATTAATCTCCGAGCCGAAAAAGGTTCTGTCGTCATTAGTCAACCAACCCGGGTGCGAAATTGATTGTTTCGCGCGGAATTTAAGTACAAGATGTTTATAAATTAAACGGATTAGAGACCGTGCGCGAAGTTTCCATTTATTTGGCGAGGATTTCCGGTGGTGTCGTGTAGGTTATTTGAGATGAGAAAGTGATTTTTTTGGGAATTGTGATTACACGAATCTCTTACAGGAAAATTGAAATATATTTTATATCTGATATGTCCGGTACACGAGTATATCACTGGAGACAGTGTTGTGAAATATCGCAATTATCACGAGATAATCGTCAGATCTGGATTCTGGTAGCAATAGTCCTATTTAACGCTCGTGCCTACTGATAGTGATAATGGTTTTGCCTTCTGCCGATTCTCATTCCTGAATTTGCTACAATTGCGTGACGGTGAAGAAAGCACGTTTATCGGATGATCCTGCACAGTGCATAGCCAGTCAGTCAGTCAGTAGTGCGTCAGGTCGATAAGGTTGGTCGCGGTGCTGCTGTCATGCTGCTGCAGCTGTTCATTCTAGGTACGTTCAGATCTCATTGATGCCGGTTTTCGCGTGACATTTGTGTGACAATCTCGTTAAAGTTGAGCCCCATGCTGCCGACGCGGCGACAATGGGAATTGTTACGATTATTATTGGCGTCATTGTTGTTTGTACCGTTTTGTGAAGTCTTCATCAAGTGATGACGTTCGTTATTGTCCCGTACGTCCAAGAAATTTTCCTGAGGATGCTACAAGAGCTCCGTAAAAATACGACTCCATATCATGGAATCAATGTTCAATCGTCATTTAATGACAATTTCGCAATTTGCATTTGTTATGACAATTTCCCACTGAAACTGAAACAATGTTTCGTCTCATCTTGAATGAAATATGAACAAAAGATCATAAGATTTTTGAGGTTTGTATTGCAAAACCTTCTGTGACTGCGCTATGATTTCATCCGGAGCCAGCAAATCATTTTTCGATGAATCCACCTTGTTCTCTTGTAGAACTTTTAACACTCTCATGTAGAGTGTCCATTTCCCGGGCATTTTCCTTCTCCCGGGATTCGGGATAAAAATTGTAGCATATCCCGGGAAATCCCGGGATCCCGGGATTTTTAGGAAATACAGATTTCGGTGGAAATTGAGATAAATTTCAAATAAAACACCATATGTGCCAGCTATTGTCTATCCATTTTGTTGAATATGGAGGGGAATTATTGTTGTAGTCACTCATAAAAACAGCTTTTTTAGTTTCAGAAATCCGATAAATGATAGGGAACCTAAACTAAATTGCAATGTGCTGCTGGAGAGCTAACAGAACTTTTTTGATTAGTTGCAAAATATGAATGTAATTTGCTCAAAATGCTTTTAGAATATGTAGGGTATGTGTTCCATCAGTAATCTCACGCTCCCATATTCATCCTATTCGAAAACTAGCGATTACGGCACCGATTAATATCGTTCTTTTTGTTTTCATGCGTGCTCACTCCTAACAAAAAATACAAAAATAAGAAACAAAATAAACAACGCCTCAATTCTTTGTTTTTCGTAGGATGAAAATGGAAGCCACATGCTTAATAAGGGAACCAGTACCATAGATATTGTTTGCTTTTGACTGAGCTTCTAAAGGGGCGAACATGTTTCTGTAAACTAGGTATTGTCTCGATGATTTGGATAACCATACAATACATGCCCACACAAAGTTTAATAATTATCGAGTGAGTAAAATTTTTGTTTACTTGATTGTTAAAGAGGATTTCGTGATTTTGTGGTGCAATTATAGAAGTCGTCAAGAGAATGTGTTGTTAACAAAAACTGAATTGTCCTCTTGCAGGCTCCATCAAGAATTTTTGAAATTTAACGCCAATAATGGGCATAAAATCATGCATTCCGGGATTCCCGGGAACTCCGGGAAATCAAATATTAAATCCCGGGATACGGGAAATCCCGAAATTGCCTAAATCCCGGGAATTCTTGTCCCGGGACGTCCCGGGATGGACACTCTACTCTCATGGAACAATTGGCATGGTTTCATGGTGCACCAAGTGTACCGCGGTGCAGGATCTATAATCCCCTGTAAATTTCATATCTAAGAGAGATGTGACAATTCTATTTACTGCTTCAGATACTCTTGTATATATGTAATTTATACTAACACATTCCAAATTTTCGCAGTTCATATACAGTTTCGAAGTTTGAAGCGTTACTCTGTTACTCTTCATGTTCATCTTAAAATACAAGGAATAGACAAAATTATCGGGACAGGCAAAATTTTCACTTTAAAAAAATGTTCAAGTAGCTGTAACTTTTCGAAAAGTGCAGCAAATATTCTCAAATTTTCACTGCTGGTTGATCAGCTAGTTGTATATCAGTGCTTCATATTTGGAAAAGATCGGGCCATTCTCTACGAAGTTATATAGATTCTAGAAACATAAAAAAAATATTCGATAGCTTGCTTTGAGCTGTTATACCTCCGGATTCAATGAACCGAATGTAATGAAATTTTGATAATTTATGAATTATGAAGAACTTTTGACCAAACTTAAAATTCTTAACACGAGAGAAAACTATAACGATTGAATAGTTTTTCTAAAAATATCATTAGACGTGACAAATATTTGGCCAAGCCAGCCCAACTAACGGCCAACACAACGTGAGTCATTGAAACCTTGGATAAATGTCGGACTTCATAACTTCAAAATAATTGGCATAATGACAAACAGTCCAATGGTACCTTAATATGACACCAAATTATCCAAAACTTCAACATCATTTCAAAATTCAAGATGTTCATAATAGTTTATTTAAATTCTCTCTAATTAACTTGAATATAAATATGTTTTGTAGGAAAGTAACAACATGGCCGGCAATAAATTGAAAAAAGTAAGGCCGATGCAAATATTGTTTTTCCTTTATGTCCTCTCAATAAGGATCAAACAAAAAAAAACTATTAAAAGTTTTAAAATTATACCAACTATTGATTTTTTTTTGTCAACTATTGAAAAATAGTTGCTTGTGAACATTTTTTTCTATTGAAAATAGAGTCACTTGCTGCGAAGTTTTTTTTTCGCCCCTTCAATATTTTATGATTTTTGAAGGGGAGGGGGGAGACATAAAACAAATTAAATATTTGTATCGACCCAATGGGATAAATATTAAAAGTAGACCAATTTAAAAAAATGTATAAAATAGATTAAATTGCCATAACTTTTTCTCATAATTTCAATTTAAGGCGAAACTGGAAGCATTTCCTCATTTTTTTGGTTTTTATTTTTTTATTAAATAAGGCTGACACAAATTTAGATTTTCTCTTATGTCACCCCGCCCCTCGGAAATTTTTTGTCGGAATCCGGCATTTTGAGGGGGGACACAAATAAAAATATTTAAGAAATTTATAAATTTTAAAGTGAAATTAGAGTCTTCGAGAAAATTTCTTAACAAATCCGATGAGTTTGACGATTTTGCCTAATTGTTTGGGTATTTTTTCATCAAATACATTTATTATTTATCATCCCCCCCCTTGACGAGTCAATGAGCAAAGTGACAAAACAAGAAAATGAGATTTGTTCCGGTCTAACGAAACAATATTTTCAAAATCGGTTTTCGTACACATGTACAGTATGACCCATACAAAATGCGAAATTCCATTTTTTGCGATATTTGATGATTTTTGATGAAATAATCCCAATGAATTAACCTTTTTTTGAATTAAGATACAATAAGGAGGTCATTGATATACAGGATCTCTAATTTTTTTGTCAAAATATTCATTGGTTACGTATATGGGATACCTTATAATTGTTAACAATTTCTAACTAAAATCAAGTTTTCCTCTAATTTTCAGAGCAAAATGAACTAAGATTAAAACTTTCAAACACATGAAAACCATGAAGAATTATGTACTCTTTAATACGCCCATGTTTGAACAATATTTTAATAATAATTTCAAATGTTTAGGAAACAAAAACTAAAAAAGGTGCTACATATTAAAAACCGCATTTAAGATAAATTAATAAAAAAAACTTAACACTGTTTGAACATTTTTCAAAACAATTTTTTGTCGATGAAGGCATATAAACCTACCTTTATGATAGGTATAAATACTAAGTACTTAAAAACAATTTCATGCTTAAAACGTAATCTATATATGGGTAATTCTCGCTGAGACCGGCCCACTATTTACACCTTGTCTTCAAAAATGTTTAAGGTGCCAATTTTCTGAAAGCTCTCATCTAAAAAGTAAGAAAAATGCATTTGGTTACTCAAATTAATGGACCCCCCGTTAGTTAGAGCCACAACAATTTTTGCAGACCCCTCGATTTTGGTCAAATGGTGGCTCACTTAAACCGTTATAACTCGAAAATTTCTTCAACAACCACCTCAAAACGAATTATTGTTGAAAAGAGGAAAGATAGAGCTACTATTTACAATAATAAAAAGTTGGGTCGGCCATATTGATTTTGGCCGCCATCTTGGATTTTTATACCAAAACATTTTTTTCACCATGGGGGCAACCACCGATTTTCAAAATTTTTGCATCAATTCAAAGCTAGGACATTTATACATAACATATCAAAAAATTAGAGATGTCTTTTTCTTCTTTCAAAAGTTATCTGCCGTTTTGTAATACATGCCACTTTTGCGCACTGGGCCCTGTGCCGGCCGTTTAAATAAATGCAGCGTTATTTCGCAGTGTTTACGAACACGAATTTAAGTCCTGAGCCCATTAATGGAAAGCTGAAGGTTTAAGCTTTTCAAAACACTAAAAAAGTTATAAAAACAATGCCCGCATCATTGAGAAATAGTCAAAAACGGAAACGAACCTCCGATTTGGCCAAATTTTGCGGCGCGCGCCTTTGTGTGTACATGCAGGCGTAAACTCGGATGCTGTCGCATGTCGTTGCCGGTGCGCATGGAAATGTATGGAGAAAACGTGGCTTAATTTACAAAACTGCAGATAACTTTTGAAAGAAGAAAAAGACATCTCTAATTTTTTGATATGTTATGTATAAGTCCCAGCTTTCAATTGATGCAAAATTTTGAAAATCGGTGGTTGACCTCATGGTGAAAAAAATGTTTTGCTATAAAAATCCAAGATGGCGGCCAAAATCAATATGGCCGACCCAACTTTTTATTATTGTAAATAGTAGCTCTATCTTTCCTCTTTTCAACAACAATTCGTTTTGAGGTAGTTGTTGGAGAAACTTTCGAGTTATAACGGTTTAAGTGAGCCACCATTTGACCAAAATCGAGGGGTCAGCAAAAATTGTTGTGGCTCTAACTAACGGGGGGTCCATCAATTAGAGTAACCAAATGCATTTTTCTTACTTTTTAGGTGAGGGCTTTCAGAAAATCGGCACCTTAAACATTTTTGAAGACAAGGTGTAAATAGTGGGCCGGTCTCAGCGAGAATTACCCATATATAAAAATGCAGTGGCATACGTGGGACCGCGCATAACTTGCGAACGGAAGGTCCGATTTTGTTCGTATTAGTTTTGTTCTCTTAGTTTTCACCCAAGGAAGGTTTATGAGGCCTAAAACGTGGACAAATTGAGAGTTTTCGAAATCGATTTTCTATACCTTTTTCACCGGGGACTTGGGCTTGGCTGGAACTTCAAACGTCAAAAAACGCAGTAGGCAAGACAGAGTTTGCCGGGGACAGCTAGTATTTTCTTAAAATTATCATTTGTCAAATAATTCAATTTTCAGAAAATGTTAATATTTTTTTCGTTCTTGTCCGACGAATCAACGAACTCCTGAAGACCTTATACAGCCATAAAAGAACTATTTTGAAAATATAATTTGATTGAATGTGATTGAATGCAATTGAAAGAAAATTATATCCTTAAAAACGGTATCTGGCTCGTGGACGATTTCGACATCCGTATGTTCAACGTTATATTTCCAAAAGGTATGTGCATGAAATCAGTCTATGTTCCTTTGCCATTATCAGATAAGTGGCTCTACTATACTATCCAATAGATACATGCAAGGTTAATCAGTTCGAAGTAGGGGAACGATGACTTTGAAAGCTTTCGCATTTTTTTATGGATCATACTGAAATTATCTGATAGCCATAAGTTAGAATTCACGAAAATTTAAAAAAAAAAAGATTAAAAAATAGATTTTTCAAGTTATATGTCCAGATTCAATAAACCGACTGGAGTGAAATTTTTAACATTCATGATTCACATATTGATCTTTGGAAAACGCTTGACTTAACTTAAAACTATAAACAACGATATAAATTATAGCGTTTTTTTCTAAAATAATCAAAATTAATCCAAAACAGCATTATCGTGTTCAAATTCAGGATGAAAATTTTGCTCCAGCTCAACTAACTCTTTCTGGCTTAAATATTTATATGTTTTGAGCGGCCAAAACAAAACATCCAGAAATAAATTTATTGAATAATAAGACTCGTGTGCAAAAACATACCAATTTTCTAATTTTACAAAAAAATAATTGAATTTCTATATTTTTTTTTCTTAAAAACAAAAAGTTATGTCAAACATTTTTCAACTGTAGCGTACCGGCAGCGGCCGGTATTTTGGGCCCTCTTTGCTATAACTCAGTTGATTCTAAACCGATTGGCTTGAAATTTTGTACACGGCTAGATACTATACGTATCTCATCGCGTTCCAAAAATTGCATCAATTGGTTCAGAATTGGCTGAGTTATAGCAGAAAAGTGCCCAAAATAGGAGCCCTGCCGAGATGGTTCCACTTCCCTATCACTGAGTTATAAATGTTCAAAATTTCATTCGCTGAATCGGGAGATATAATAGCAGTTCGAAAATGGTTTCAGTTAACTATGTCTTTTACTAGAATTCCTCTAACGTCTTGTAAAATAAAACTACTATGGTCAAATTTGAACCATTAATAGACAATTGCACCTAGCTGGATAGTTTTTTAAAAGTGATAGTTTTTCCTGTCCCGCACATTTTGTCTATCCCCTGTAGGTCACCCTGCCCAAAAACACAAACTAATAGAAATTGGATCAGCAAAATTCGCGAAAAAGTTGATGATGTTAAAAACACTTTGTGATATGAATCAGGAATTTTTCGATTGACATGCGCGATATTAAAGCAAAGCAAACCCTTCAACAATTCGTAGGGCGATTTTTGACGATTGCAAAACATTTGTGGAGAAATTCAATATTTCCGAAAGACGCAGACAAAAAATTGACATTATATCTACGAGAGCTTCAAAAAAAAAATTTAGAAATCGAAAAGTTCAGATAGTTAAATGATTGCAAGCAAATTGTTTGAAGCAATACATGGCGATTTTTTCTAAAGGAACTTGTTGGGTATACAGTGTATAAAAAAATTGTCCGTACAGCAATTTTTTGATCAAAATAATTTTTCATTCAAATGTTCATGACTTTTTTATACGTCAATCAAAAACATTGAAATTTTGACCAATCATGAATCATATATTAAAGCTCCTTTGGTAAAATTTTGAGCGAGATCAAATAAGTTTTCTGAAAGTTATAGAACTTTTAGGAAATCTTATAAGATTTTTGAACACATTTTTAAAACATTATATCTCAGTATGTTCTCGATGAAACTTTTTCAATTTTTTGTGTGTTACAGCTGATACCTAAGGTTTTCATATGCAGCTACTTTTAAGTTTTTATATTCACTACAAAAAATATGAAAAATGTGCTTATGTGAATTTGACGATGTTTGAAAATTTACCTTATGTGGACATACAGGGGATGGCCAAAATGTTTGGGATAGGCAACTTTTTTTCTCTCACAAAAAAGTTCAACATGCTGTAACTTTTCATAGAGCGCATCAATAAATCTCAAATTTTGACCGTTTGTCTACCTATTATATGTGCATCACTGGTACAAATTTGGGCTCGATTGATTAATATTTCGCAAAGTTAGAACCGTTCGGGTAAAACACCTTTTTTTAGACAACTCATTTTTGAGGTGTCATATCTCGGAAACCAGTGAACCGAATTGAATGAAATTTTGAACGTTCACTAACAATATGTAAATGCTTCACAAACTATTAAAACATTGGTACTTTTCAAACGTTAAAAAAAAGTTATCATGGATTGATACTTTTTGGATTTTGGAAATGTAGTTTTTTGACATCAATGTCAATAAATTTTAGTGTTGATATCCAAAGATTTTCCACTTCTGTTCTCAAATTATCTCTAATCAGATATATTAGAGCCTATTTAGATTGAAGGAAGAACACCTTTAATAATTTTTATGTGGTATTGTAAATTTTACTTATTTTCCTCTATATGGGTAAAAATTTCAACCCGGTATAACTTAATTCGCCGTGAGAAAATATAACATTTTATAACGTTGTATTAAGTATCAATATATTGTTGATAAACGTTAAAAAATTCATTCAATTCGGTTCATTGGTTTTCGAGATATGACAGTTCAAAAAATAGTTGTTACCCGAACGGTTCTAACTGCACGAAAAATTAATCAATCGAGCCCAAATTTGTACCAATGGTGCACATATAATAGGTTGACAAACAGTCAAATTTTGAGATTTGTTGATGCACTCTATGAAAAGTTACAGCATGTTGAATTTTTTTGTGGGAGAAAAAAAGTTGCCTATTCCAAACATTTTGGCCATCCTCTGTATAATCTACCAAACGTTTCCCACCAATAAAAGTGCATTAACTGATCGAAAAATACATAGGACCTACTCTTCATATGTAGCTTGGTAGGTCCTGTACAAAAATATTACATTAAGAGAGTTTAAAAACGTTGAAAACACTAAGCCCTTTTATTGATCAAAATATGATGAATTTCCAAATGACACTCTGAACACATACAGATTTTTCATATGTTTTGTTGTGAATATAAAACCTCAAACGAAGCTGCATATGAAAGCTTTAGGTATTAGATGTATCACAAAAAAAAAATTGAAAAAGTTTCATCGAGTACATATTGAGATATGATGTTTTAAAAATGTGTTCAAAAATCTTATAAGTTTTACTAAAAGTTCTATAACTTTCAGAAAACTTATTCGATATCGCCCAAAATTTTACCAATGGAGCTTTAACATATGATTCATAATTGGTCAAAATTTCATCGTTTTTGATTGACGTATACAAAAGTTATGATCGTTTGAATGAAAAATTATTTTGACCAAAAAATTGCTGTACGGACAATTGTTTTTGATACACTGTAGTTCTTAGCAATCCATGAATTCTTGGAAGATTTTCTTAAAATAGTTTATGCTACTTTTTGGAAAATGCGCTGGTGAAACTTTTCGATGCTTATCGGCCGTGAAATTTACTGGACGAATTTGTGAGCATAGAAATTTTGAATTTATTTGATGATTGGTTAGGAAAAAAATATGAAAATTTGTGTAAGATTTCAACTCGAAATCTAGTCATTCCTGTTAAAAAAATAATGCTTAGACACAATTCTCAAACAATTTCTTGTGTACTGAAAAAAACTTGTAATTTGAAAGCACGAAATGTTGCTAATTGACAAATTGAGAGATAAAATTTGTGATTAAAAAAATCGTGTTCTGGTGAGATTCGAACTCACGACTCCGTATTCGTTAGACGGCGCTTTAACCAGCTAAGCCATAAAACAAGTAATGATTCTGCGGAATAGAAAGCCAAACCCCTTTATAAAGGCGAGACTCTCATTGAAATATATTGTACAACGATTTTATTTTCAAAAATATCACTGATTGATTTTGAGTGGTCTAAACTTTAAACTTTAGGTTTTCTGCAAGAAAATTTTAAATGCTGTATTTTTTATTCATTTGTTCATCAATCATGTTGAATTTTTGATAGATAATTGGTTCAATATTCATGAGTTAAATGCGTGGACACGATTGGACGATTATTGTGAAGGATTTAGCCAAAATTAGCATCTTTTTTACCCAAATGTTGCATAATTCTTTGCATATTTCACTGTTTCTGCACCAAAAAAAAAGCATAGCCGATACTGTCCGGTATGTCGAATGAAAGTGATGCGATCCATCTCACAGTTTCACTGTATATCCAACCACTGCCACTATATGTTGCAGGAATGTATGAAATTCGCCGTTTTTTTTTCATAGCCTTACTTTATCCACTTCTACGTTTCAATCCGATCAGAAGGCGAATATTGAAAGATCATATCAACTGCAGGTGCCATAAAATTTGCAAGTTTTGATAGATTATCTTGCGGAAAATCAACTTATCCTGTATCATGAAAAGTCTTTGTTCTTCTACGAAGCAGCGCATTTTTAGCTTCAACAGACAAATATTTTATTAATTTTCCGGAACAAAACCGTTGGACACATAACAAAGCGGACGGGGGGAGAGGAGTGGCTCCAATGCCTGCACTCGACACATCGAACATAAGTTGGGTGTAGCTTTGAATGCATACGTCTGAAGGAGCACTTGTGAGTGAGAAAGGCAAGAAGTCGCTCCGTGTTTTCGACATGCAAAAAGACGCGCACTGAGTCATGCAGAATGATGAGAATGTTGATGCCAGTGGCGGATTTATGGGGTTTGTTACGGTCGCCATATAAGATTTCATTTTGGAAAAGGAATAAATTTGTACGATTTGCATTGTTTTTTTATTAATTTTTAGCCTCTCTGAGTCTGATTTTTATTACATGTACATTGGTTTGCCACAAATCCAAAACCTAGTTTTGAAACTATCAAAATCCAAATAATTATTTTTTTTCTTAGAGAAACAAACATGTAACCATACACTATATTTCGTCTTTTCCGGTTACCAATTAGAGCATGTCGGCTCCTTGATATCACTCTACTGGTACTGACAATCCAGCCAGTGCTGCGAACCATTACCGTACCAGTCACATCAACGCTAATAAAAAGAAAAACAAGCTTGCATCATTTTGCTTGTCTATACGCTCTCTTATTCGCTCTTATTGCAATTGTCAACACCTGAAAGACTGAAACCCACAGGTCACCCACAACGCTCGTGTTTCGATCATCGCCATTGACATGACTATGATAGTCATGACTCTCACTTCTCCCTGTCACGCATTATTGTTCTGAGAGATTCATTCTCTCGCAGCCCGCCTGAAGAACACTCAGCAACTGCTATCGCTGCAAAGTCGCGAAGGGTGAACTCCACAAAATGCGTATCATTTTGGGTGTGATGGTCGCGATAATTCACAGCACTGAATCCAGCTCACTTACTTCATATATTTTTACCATTTTTTCAACGTTTCTTGAAGATGCAGTGGAAAAAATTGAAGTTCTCAAAATAGTTTAAAAAAAATCGGATTCCGGATTCCGCCATCAAGTTCAAGCGTGCTGATTTAGCGAGCACCACTCTATTAGTTGCACTTTCAAACGTTGGGCAAACAATCTACTCGCAAACTATAAAGTGTTCAATTTCATTAGCGAAATCCTATCATCCACGCGGGTGGAAAATATCGCCCTCCCTCTCGCCCACACGGTTCCCAACCAACACGGAAACAGCGAGCTTCGGGCAAAAAGAGCCGGAAAAAAGGACAACCAACGGAAACACGGAAGGCGGCGACGGCGACACCAGCAAAGCGGAAAGGATACCCGCACTCATGTTCTGGTTTTTATGAACATCGTTCTCGTGCGCCACGCCATACCACAGAACACAGAATACGACATGCATGTGTGTACAGTAGCGTGTGGTGGCAACAAAAATGATATTATGCGCAATGATTATGATGTGAAACGTGCTCTAATTTAACACCGTGCGCGGGTCGTTGCAGAAAAAAGGTTATGGTGGGCCAGAGAACGACGTCGTTGCCGTCGTTGCGGAAAATTTTCTCCAAACTTGGCTGGCTGACAACCGAAACACCGAACGGAGCGGCATGAAGGAGCTCTTGCTGGCAAGCAAATATGCAGCCAGTCTTATTTTTCATGCTCTGTCGCTCTGGATGCGTTGTCATCGGGGTAACTTGATCAACTCCGCATTATTGGAATGGGGTGGTAGACTCAGGTAGGCGTTCTATCTAAGTGCTCAAGCTGAAACGAAGTTGTTGATGTTCGAGCAGTGCTGCAACATGAGATGACATTAGCCAGATGGGCTTAATTAAATGTCTTTCTGAGTCTAAGTTATGTGATATTTTGTTGTTTTATGCTGTAGTTAACATTCACCGTTCTGAACCCTCCTTCACGGTCGCCATATCATAGCAAAACTTGGTCAAATTTTCAAGATTGAGGTATATCGATTGACCAAGAGTAACTTCTAACACTAGTTTACTGCAGGACTCACAGTATTTTATTTATATTCTTGCTATTCAAAACTATATTTCTGATAAGATTTTCGACTATTTTGGCAATTTCTAAAAAAATGAAATTTATTGAGAACATTTTTTTGTCGGATACATGACGAAACAATTTAGCAATCCTAATAGGCATTCAGTGTCCCAAAAATCCCAAAACCATAACTTTCGAAGAATTAAGCCTTCTTCTCTTTTTCAAGAATTTTGCGCAGACTTTTTCTAGAACTTCCTCAAACTCGCGTTATGGCAAAACTGGATGCATTTCTCAATTTTCGTTTATCTTTTTCTTTTTTATTAAAAAAAACAGAGCAATATTTTCAAAATTGGCTTAAATACACATTTAAAAGAAGGATCAATGTTTAACAGTTTTCGAGAAACCATGTTTTCAAAATTTCGTTTCCTGTGAAAGATTGATTTTTGAGCATGTCTGGGGCAAAATTTAAAAAGTTTTCGTTGGATTTTCTGCAGGAATTTCTGCGAAATTAGATCGACGTAAAAAGTTTCTACTGAAATTTTGACAGAGTTCCCGATAAAATCCGCTGACATCGTTATAAAATCAATTTTAAGTCATACAGCCCCCTATAACCATTCGAATGAAATGTGCTGTAGTTCAATAGCAAATTCAGTCCATGCGCATGCCAGATGAACTAAAATAAATGTGAAATCTGAGTGAAATTTGAGTGATTTTTTGTTATTTTATGCTGTAGTTTACATTCACTTTTCAAAATATTATGTCACGGTCGCCTTGTCGTAGCCAAATTTAGTCAAAATTTTGGTCTGACTTATTGAGCCAGATGGACTTGATAAAATGTCTTTCTGAGTAAAACTTACGTGAATTTTGACTATTTGATGTTAGTTAACACTCACTATCCGGAACACTATGCCACGGTCGCCATGTCATAGCAAAATTTGATCGAAATTTCGAGATTTACGTATATCCATTGACCTAAAGTAACTTCTGCCACTAGTTTTCTGCAGGACTTGGACTATTTTGTAAACAATCTTGCAATGAAAGCATTAAAGGAAATTTAAAAAAAATCTAGGAATTTATTGAACTTTTTTATCAAGCTCTCATTAAATGAAAGTGTTCCTTAAGGAGCTTCCAGAAAAATGTCCTGGGTGAAATTCTCAACTGAGCCTCAGTTGGATTTGCTCCAGAAATTTTTGGTTTGATTCTGCGAAAAAATGAGCAACAGAAGAAGTTTCTGCTGAAATTTTGACAAAGTTCCTGATAAACTGTGGTATCGTTATAAATTCACCTTCATCCACCAACAAAAAAGCATTCGAATGAAATGCGCTGCTATTCAGTAGCAAACTCAGTCTACGTCCATGTCAGATGGACTAAATTACATGGTTTTCTCAGTGAAATTTGCGTGATTTTTTGTTTTATGCTGTAGTTAACATTTACTTCTCAAAATACGGTCATCACGGTCGCCATGTCGTAGCAAAATTTAGTCAAAATTTTGGTCCGACTTACTGAGCCAGATGGATTTGATTAGATGTCTTTCTGAGTAAAACACGTGAATTTTTATTGTTTTATGCTAATTAACATTCACTATCCGGAACACTATGTCACGGTCGCCATGTCATAGCAAAATTTGATCAAAATTTCGGGATTTACGTATATCCATTTACCTAAAGTTACTTCTGCCACTAGTTTTTTGCAGGACTTAGACTATTTTGCAAATAATCTTGCAATGAAAGCATTAAAGGAAATTTAAAAGAAATCTTTAGGAACTTATTGAACTTTTTTTTTTATCAAACTCTCATTAAATAAGAATGTTCCTTAAGGAGCTTCCAGAAAAATGTCTAGGGTGAAATTCTTAACTGAGCGACAGAAGAAGTTTCTGTTGAAATTTTGACAAAATTCCTGATAAACTTTGGTCACCCCGCACACTTCGTTAAAAATCACCTTTATCCATCAACAAAAAAATAACATTCGAATGAAATGCACCACAGCTCCGTAGCAAGTTTAGTCCACGCCAATCATCCTCCCCTTGTTACTTTCTTTTCAATTTGTATACCGGTTACAACCAATCGGGGTGGCCAACCAAATTTTGCCACACTTTGTACACGTTAGTCCTCATTATCGAAGACTTCGCCGACGCCACCATCGCCATCGCCGCTGCCGCCATGGATTGAACTCGCGTGCCGAATGACGAAGGAGGCGCACTTCTTGGGAGCGCCCGTTAGCTTAAAAGTGGAGAAGTAAAAAAAGAGCTGTGCGCTCACTGCCGGCATTGCCGGATTGGTTTGATTGACGATGACTAGGGGGAATCGGTGGAAAATGCACCTTGCGAATATTTCTTCAAAAATAAGTATTTCGGAAATTGTCCCTAAAATAATAGAAATAAAAAAAAACTACGGAACATCGAATGACTGAGCATTTTCTTAAAAACTTCATGTAGAACAGATCTTACCCAAAAATTATATTGTGGTATTTTGTTACAATGATTTTTGTAACAACGGTTGATATTAAACATGTACCATACATGTAGCCAAAATAACAAAAATCCTAACAAAACTCGTTCTAATTAAAACAAAAATATAGCAAATTCAGATACAATCATAACAAGATTATATCAAATTTTGTTAGACTAAACTTGCGATGCCGGGGCCCGTAGTTCACTTCATAAGTGGATGGTCATGGGTTCGAATCTAGCCCCGGCACTTCGTCAGTTGTTCTTCAGTTGTTAATTTTTGTTATTTTGAACACTCAAACCAAGAGGTTTATAACAAAACTTGTAACAAATTTGTTCTGCATTTGTCAAATATTGTTACACATCTGTTTGAATAGATGAAACAAGTTTTGTTACTAAAATTATAACAAATGTTGATACATTTTTGTTATGGATATTCACACAGAAAATTCTAGCAACAGTTGTCATAATTTTATGGTCTTGTTATTTGCTTCTAGTCGGGTATTCCTTAACTCAGCCTGCTACATAGGTTGCAATACACTGAACCCTAAAGTTGTAAACAATCAGATGAAGTTCCGACAACAATTTTCAGCTGATATTTCTTATAGAGTTGTTAGTGTGAAAGACATTTTTGCAGAAATACATGCCAAAATTTCTGAAATAATTTTCTGCTATTTCTGGAAGGTGTTCTCTGGATTTTTTTCAAAGAATGTCCACTAGTCATTTTTGAGAAATGCTTGATAGAAGCCAACCTGTAATTTTACAACCTGATGGAAAATTGTGTTGCCTGAAATGGAGTTTGTTACAGCGAACTAGATGAAACCCTTTTTCAACTTTGCATTCACATAAATGTAATGCCGGATCTTCTGGCGATTTACATTGCATGTCATGTAAAATTCCATTATTATTGCGGAAATTTCTACGCATAACGGATAGCTGCAGATGGATGGTGTAAATTTACATTACCCTTAAAAAGTTACATGTGCAATATTACATCGCTTTCAACACAAGTATAGAGCTTGCTTGCAATTTTGCGTGCAAGAAATTCTTTTTTGTAAGTGTAGTTTTCGGAATTTCTTTCTTTGTGAGCATTTCACCCCCCAATCCCCCCATCGCTGCTGGTGGACGACTCGGATCCGGTTGTTTTCTGTAGAGAGGGAGGACGGAAGTTTTCCTTTTCGGTATCATTAGCCTAAAACCGAAGTTCCTGCGTTTGTTCGCAGTGGTCCGCGCGCGCGATGATCTGCTGTCGTCGCCGCGGTTCGTTAGTGTTGCCGAAAAGTGAAGCAAATAACAAAACAAAAAAAAAGGAAAATGTAGCGCTCAAGTAGGAAGGAAAGCAATGACGACGAAGACGACGACGGTATGACGCGATTTGCATACAAATCCGATGAATACCAATTGCCCCGTCCGATGGCGTGGTTCAGACTGACTGCTGTGAATGTACACTTCTTTTTCTGGTTTTTGACGAAGGACGCGCTTGGTATATTGTACCCGCCGAATTGAGATCAACCGGTTAGCTGCTTGTGCGGCCAGATAGTTAGAAATTCTTTGGATTTTCACCATTCAAAATTTAAAAAAAAAATTAATAAATTGTTAAAACTCTTAACATTTTAGGCACCTATAAAATTAAAGCGATAAACGAGACAGACAATTCCGATTCCGAAGCTTGTATCATATTGTGGTATGTTATTATAATAATTTTCTATAACTGTATTACAATAAGTTTTTAAACAACATTTGTATCATAATATGATATAATTGTGTTATAATATTTTGTACACATCATGTGGTGTTTTATTTGTTTCATGTAACTACCTATAATATATTTTGTTGTAAACTAGATGCAGGGTGGTGTTAAAATAACTTAAATCGTAACAAATTTTGGACTGGATCATGAAAATAACTTATTTTGTTATGATCAGATCAAAATTATAACAAAACGTGATGTATTTTGATGAAACTTTGTAACAATTCTCTGAATGTCAATACTCTAAAGTATCCAAACTAAAGTATGTTAAAATGAACTGCCATGCAATATTTGTATCATAATGTGATACAATCAGAGGTTCAAAAAAAATTATATCACAATGAGATATAAATACCACGATTTGTTATAATTATAAAGTGGTTTTGTTAAAGTTTTTAACTCGGGTAGGTACCAGTCACCGTACCATCTACATTAACAAACCACGGCATGCTTGGCGCCTGCCTATATTTGCCACTTGTATGGTGCCGCATCCTTCCGTCGGAAACCAAACTAACTTTAGGAGCCTAAACTTTGAACGATAATTATTTTCCTCTGACCAGATAGAAATAACAGAACTATTACAGCTTGTGTTATTTTGTTACAACGCGTTTTGTTATAACGGTTGTTGGAAGACATGTATAGCTAGAATTGATAAAAAATCATGCTAGTTTTCCTCGTATTAAAACAAAAATATATCAAATTGTGATACAATTCCATCAATATTGTATCAAAATTTGTTGGATTAAAAATATCAAAATTGTAACAAAATCTGTTATTGTTTTTTGCCATGCAGGTTTTGTTATAAATCTCTTGACTCGAAGTAATAATTATTCTTCAGCAAAATAACAAACATGAAAGTTTTGCGCGACAATTCAAAAGTGCTATCAAACATTAATAAAATTAATAAAATATTATGTTGCCATCAAATGTTGTTCTATACCTGTATTAATAAATAAACTAAACTTTGTTACAATTATTTTTTTATTATTTTGTCGCAATTCAGAACCCTCACAACAACTCCTGCAATTTTAAACAACATTTATCGTATTTTGTAATTACAAGACTTGTTATATGATTCCGTTCAGGTGAGTAATGCGCTTTCTTCTTCGGTCAGAAATCGAACCCGGCTCAAACGCATATTGCCGGGGTTAAAGGAAATTTTCATTTACTAACTCACGCAGTTCCACACAGCTTTGTCACCCCGCCACACCCGGGACCATCTCCCCTTCTCAAAATTCAAATGGCAAAATCGAGAAGAATTTTAATTTTGCGCTGCGGGCGTGCCAAGTTTGAAGTTATACCCTGCCTGCCTGAAGTGAGCCGGTTCCAAGTGGAAAGCAATTTTTCCGCAGTTCAGTTCGTTTTTTTTTTCGCCTCCTCTCGTTTTGCGATTTGTTGATTGGTATTTCTGGATGATGCTCACTTTTCTAATCGATTTTTTCTTCGCTTTCTTTCTCTGTTTGTTTCAGGTGAGTGATTGAAGTCGCAGCAGCCAACAGCAGCAGTTGAAGTGATGGCGCTTACCTGCGGGAAGAGCCAGAACCCCGTTTCTTCACGGTTGTCGTTTGGTTGTGGCTTGGTGGAAGTGCGACCGAGACCCGTTTTGTGCGTGTTTGCTGTGCACTGTGCAGGTTGAAATGTACCGAGAGTGAGGTTTGGTTCATTGATTTTTTGTTGTTGGCCGAAGGGCTCTTATCGTTGATCGTTTTCTGGTGAAGATGAGCACTCCACTTAGAGGCACCGGATGGTTGCCCAAAGTGGCCAGAGATGGTTTATTCAAATGGTATCGATTATGCATTCGTTTTAAGGAACCCTGACTAGATTAGAATAACAAAATTATTACAGGTTGTATTATTTAATTCTTGGGAGGATTCTTCTCAGAATCCTTGGAGCATTATTTTCAAGATCCTTAGAGGATTTTCCTCAGAATCCTGGGAGGATTATTCTCAGAATTATGAAAGGATTCTTCTCAGAATCCTGAGAGGATTCTTCTCAGAATCCTGAGAGGATTCTTCTCAGAATACTGAGAGGATTCTTCTCAGAATCCTGAGAGGATTCTTTTCAGAATCCTGAAAGGATTCTTCTCAAAACCCTGAGAGGATTCTTCTCAGAATCCTGAGAGGATTCTTCTCAGAATCCTGAGAGGATTCTTCTCAGAATCCTGAGAGGATTCTTCTCAGAATCCTGAGAGGATTCTTCTCAGAATCCTGAGAGGATTCTTCTCAGAATTGAGAAGATTCTTCTCAAAATCCTGAGAGGATTCTTCTCAGAATCCTAAGAGGATTCTTCTCATAATCCTGAGTAGATTCTTCTCAGAATCCTGAGAGGATTCCTGAATCATGAAAGGATTCTTCTCAGAATCCTGAGAGGATTCTTCTCAGAATCCTTGGAGCATTTTTTCAATATCCTAAGAGAATTCTTCTCAGAATCCTTGGAGGATTCTTCGCAGAATCCTTGGAGGATTCTTCTCAGAAACCGTGGAGGATTCTTCTCAGAATCCGTGGAGGATTCTTCTCAGAATTCTGAGAGGATTCTTCTCAGAATTCTGAGAGGATTCTTCTCAGAATTCTGAGAGGATTCTTCTCAGAATTCTGAGAGGATTCTTTTCAGAATCCTAAGAGAATTCTTTTCAGAATCCTAAGAGGATTCTTTTCAGAATCCTAAGAGGATTCTTCTCAGAATTCTGAGAGGATTCTTCTCAGAATTCTGAGAGCATTCTTCTCAGAATCCTGAGAGGATTCTTTTCAGAATCCTGAGAGAATTCTTCTCAGAATCCTGAGAGGATTCTTTTCAGAGTCCTGAGAGGATTCTTCTCAGAATCCTGAGAGGATTCTTCTCAGAATTCTGAGAGGATTCTTCTCAGAATCCTGAGAGGATTCTTCTCAGAATCCTGAAAGGATTCATCTCAGAATCCTGAAAGGATTCTTCTCAGAATCCTGAAGAATTCTTCTCAGAATCCTGAAAGGATTCTTCTCAGAATCCTGAAAGGATTCTTCTCAGAATCCTGAAAGGATTCTTCTCAGAATCCTGAAAGGATTCTTCTCAGAATCCTGAAAGGATTCTTCTCAGAATCCTGAAAGGATTCTTCTCAGAATCCTGAGAGGATTCCTGAATAATAAAAAGAATCCTTCTCAGAATCCTGAGAGGATTCTTCTCAGAATCCTAGGAGGATTCTTCTCAGAATCCTTAGAGGATTCTTCTCAGAATCCTGAGAGGATTCCTCTCAGAATCCTGGAAGTATTCTTTTCAGAATCCTGAGAGGATTCTTCTGAGAATCCTGAGAGGATTCTTCTCAGAATCCCGAGAGGGTTCTTCTCAGAAGCCTGATAGGATTCTTCTCAGAATCCTGAGAGGATTCTTCTCAGAATCCCGAGAGGGTTCTTCTCAGAATCCTGAGAGGTTTCTTCTCAGAATCCTGAGAGGTTTCTTCTCAGAATCCTGAGAGGATTCTTCTCAGAATCCTGAGAGGATTCTTCTCAGAATCCTGATAGGATTCTTCTCAGAATCCTGAGAGGATTCTTCTCAGAATCCTGAGAGGATTCTTCTCAGAATCCTGAGAGGATTCTTCTCAGAATCCTGAGAGGATTCTTTCCAGAATCCTGAGAGGATTCTTTCCAGAATCCTGAGAGGATTCTTTCCAGAATCTTGAGAGGATTCTTTCCAGAATCCTGAGAGGATTCTTTCCAGAATCTTGAGAGGATTCTTTCCAGAATCCTGAGAGGATTCTTCTCAGAATCCTGAGAGGATTCTTCTCAGAATCCTGAGAGGATTCTTCTCAGAATCCTGAGAGGATTCTTCTCAGAATCCTGAGAGGATTCTTCTCAGAATCCTGAGAGGATTCTTCTCAGAATCCTGAGAGGATTCTTCTCAGAATCCTGAGAGGATTCTTCTCAGAATCCTGAGAGGATTCTTCTCAGAATCCTGAGAGGATTCTTCTCAGAATCCTGAGAGGATTCTTCTCAGAATCCTGAGAGGATTCTTCTCACAATCCTGAGAGGATTCTTCTCAGAATCCTGAGAGGATTCTTCTCAGAATCCTGAGAGGATTCTTCTCAGAATCCTGAGAGGATTCTTCTCAGAATCCTGAGAGGATTCTTCTCAGAATCCTGGGAGGATTCTTCTCAGAATCCTGAGAGGATTCTTCTCAGAATCCTGAGAGGATTCTTCTCAGAATCCTGAGAGGATTCTTCTCAGAATCCTGAGAGGATTCTTTTCAGAATCCTGAGAGGATTCTTCTCAGAATCCTGAGAGGATTCTTCTCAGAATTGAGAAGATTCTTCTCAAAATCCTGAGAGGATTCTTCTCAGAATCCTAAGAGGATTCTTCTCATAATCCTGAGTAGATTCTTCTCAGAATCCTGAGAGGATTCCTGAATCATGAAAGGATTCTTCTCAGAATCCTGAGAGGATTCTTCTCAGAATCCTTGGAGCATTTTTTCAATATCCTAAGAGAATTCTTCTCAGAATCCTTGGAGGATTCTTCGCAGAATCCTTGGAGGATTCTTCTCAGAAACCGTGGAGGATTCTTCTCAGAATCCGTGGAGGATTCTTCTCAGAATTCTGAGAGGATTCTTCTCAGAATTCTGAGAGGATTCTTCTCAGAATTCTGAGAGGATTCTTTTCAGAATCCTAAGAGGATTCTTTTCAGAATCCTAAGAGGATTCTTTTCAGAATCCTAAGAGGATTCTTCTCAGAATTCTGAGAGGATTCTTCTCAGAATTCTGAGAGCATTCTTCTCAGAATCCTGAGAGGATTCTTTTCAGAATCCTGAGAGAATTCTTCTCAGAATCCTGAGAGGATTCTTTTCAGAGTCCTGAGAGGATTCTTCTCAGAATCCTGAGAGGATTCTTCTCAGAATTCTGAGAGGATTCTTCTCAGAATCCTGAGAGGATTCTTCTCAGAATCCTGAGAGGATTCTTCTCAGAATCCTGAAAGGATTCATCTCAGAATCCTGAAAGGATTCTTCTCAGAATCCTGAAAGGATTCTTCTCAGAATCCTGAAAGGATTCTTCTCAGAATCCTGAAAGGATTCTTCTCAGAATCCTGAAAGGATTCTTCTCAGAATCCTGAGAGGATTCCTGAATAATAAAAAGAATCCTTCTCAGAATCCTGAGAGGATTCTTCTCAGAATCCTGAGAGGATTCTTCTCAGAATCCTGAGAGGATTCTTCTCAGAATCCTGAGAGGATTCTTCTCAGAATCCTGAGAGGATTCTTCTCAGAATCCTGAGAGGATTCTTCTCAGAATCCTGAGAGGATTCTTCTCAGAATCCTGAGAGGATTCTTCTCAGAATCCTGAGAGGATTCTTCTCAGAATCCTGAGAGGATTCTTCTCAGAATCCTGAGAGGATTCTTCTCAGAATCCTGAGAGGATTCTTCTCAGAATCCTAAGAGGATTCTTCTCAGAATCCTGAGAGGATTCTTCTCAGAATCCTGAGAGGATTCTTCTCAGAATCCTGAGAGGATTCTTCTCAGAATCCTGAGAGGATTCTTCTCAGAATCCTGAGAGGATTCTTCTCAGAATCCTGAAAGGATTCTTCTCAGAATCCTGAAAGGATTCTTCTCAGAATCCTGAAAGGATTCTTCTCAGAATCCTGAGAGGATTCTTCTCAGAATCCTGAAAGGATTCTTCTCAGAATCCTGAAAGGATTCTTCTCAGAATCCTGAAAGGATTCTTCTCAGAATCCTGAAAGGATTCTTCTCAGAATCCTGAAAGGATTCTTCTCAGAATCCTGAAAGGATTCTTCTCAGAATCCTGAAAGGATTCTTCTCAGAATCCTGAAAGGATTCTTCTCAGAATCCTGAAAGGATTCTTCTCAGAATCCTGAAAGGATTCTTCTCAGAATCCTGAAAGGATTCTTCTCAGAATCCTGAGAGCATTCTTCTCAGAATCCTGAGAGGATTCTTCTCAGAATCCTGAGAAGATTCTTCTCAGAATCCTGAGAGGATTCTTCTCAGAATCCTGAGAGGATTCTTCTCAGAATCCTGAGAGGATTCTTCTCAGAATCCTGAGAGGATTCTTCTCAGAATCCTGAGAGGATTCTTCTCAGAATCCTGAGAGGATTCTTCTCAGAATCCTGAGAGGATTCTTCTCAGAATCCTGAGAGGATTCTTCTCAGAATCCTGAGAGGATTCTTCTCAGAATCCTGAGAGGATTCTTCTCAGAATCCTGAGAGGATTCTTCTCAGAATCCTGAGGGGATTCTTCTCAAAATCCTTGAAGGATTCTCGTCTGAACCCTTGGAAGATTCTTCTAAGAATCCTTGGAGGATTCTTCTCAGAACCCTTGGAGGATTCTTCTCTGAATCCCAAGAGGATGTTTTAAGAATCCCAGGAGGTTTTTTTTCAAAATCTTTGGAGGATTCTTCTCTGAATCCTTGGAGGATTCTGTTTAGAATCCTTGGAGGATTCTGTTCAGAATCCTTGGACGATTCTTCTCAGCATTCTTGGAGGATTTTTCTCATAATCCTTAGAGGATTATCCTCATCCTTGGAAAGTTCTTCTCAATATCCGTGGAGGAGTCTTCTCAGCATCCTTGGAGGATTCAACTCAAAATACTTAGAGGACCCTTCTCAGTGGATTTTGTCTGCGATTGAAGATAGGAAGTCCTGTTCGCACTGTTTTAATGTACTTTTGTTCAGTCTGAATCATTTTCCATAGTTCGCAAACAGTCTCACTATATTTATTTATCCAAAGTCGCGTCATGGCTTCGTAATGTTTGCCCATGACGAAAGTTGCTTGAGAGTGCAATTTTGCGCTGATTTGCTGCTGGCTTCAACAATAAAATCACGTTCAAGTCCCAGAACAAGCAAGTTCCGAAATTGTTACAACAACAACAACGATCGGACCTTTTTATACTCGTTTATCGCAGCATCCACCTTACGGGGACAGCCGAGTCTGCGACGACACAACGACGACGACGGCAAAGGTTGCTCTTGTTATTTATTCCGATGTTGTTTCAATATTTAAAAAGTTGTTTTAGGAAACAACAAAAGGAACCACCTATATTGAGCACGTTCTAGACGTCTCGTCGTCGTCGTCGGCGGCGGCGGCGGCGTCGTCGCGTTTCGGGACATGGGATTTTATTTTTGGGGGCTGCTAACCCGAGCCCCCATCGATCGCGAATAATTAATTTATATTTTATGAAACCGACACCTTCTACCGGTCTGGAGAGGTTGGGTACACAGCTCTCTTCCGGTGCAATTTATGGACCGGCCCATTATTTCGAGGATTATGGCGTGCCCACTTTTTTCTCTGAATGAATGTGAATGCTCCGGACGCTGGACAGAGGGAGAAGTAAGCAGAGAAGAATATGGCACGGTATCAAATAATCGGCTATAAAAGTGTTCGACAAATCAAATTATGTGCAACTCACACCAGCGCAGTGGCGGTGTGAGAATTCGACTGAAGGAACGATGGGACAGTGGTTCTCAAACGGATCTCTCTACGACATGCTTTCCGCAGAAAATCATTCGTCTTTGCAAACAGGGATCGCCAAGTACTGAGTGTTGAAGAAACACTGCGCAAAACGACATTGTCGCCGACATCCTCCGGTACATGCAGTTAAGGAATTCCTTACGGGCAATAAATTCCACCATTTCTTTCCACCCACCTACATAAGGATGTACGTACGTACCGGCACGTCCGTATGTGTGTTTGTTTTGGTCCAAAGACTCCAGGCGCTTTTATGGCCGCGAAGCGGCAGAGACAGACTGGCCCGTCGTCGGAAGCAGCATCCATCCTTTGCTGCTCTATGTCGTCTAGCTCTAGCAGGATGTCACATTACGTGGCGGACATACGTTTTCTTCTTCCGGCTCGAACCGACCGGGCCCGGGCTCCGAAGACCCTACAAGCTGCAGCCCCGGGGCGAAATTAGTATGTAAATTGGCGTGAGCTTATGTCGGCAGTCCCGGAATTCATAAAGTACACTTTAAAATGACATTATTGGCCAATAAATTTCGCCGCGCTCGTTTCTCGTTCCGGGCTCGTGGACCGGAATATCGCCATAAGGGGAAATCGGATCGGAAAGGGGAAAGGGTTGCCCCAGCACAGAAGACTGGCAGAAAGCAAATAAGCACCGCGCGCGGAATTGGAGAACGAGAGACATAATTTAAGAAGCTGGGTAAGGGTCATGCAAATCGAACCCCATTAGTTGCAGTTTCTCGGGACGGCGACGGGGAACTGTATGGAACTTCATCAGAGAGAAGCTTTATGGAACGAAAGTGCCAATTTGTACGTGGAAAACTGGCAAACATCAGGTTGAGGTCTCAGTAGAGGCGTCTCGTGACCAGCAGACTGACCTGTTCTACAGATTACAATTGTACTGTAGAAAACACGTTTAGAGTTATTTGATATTACACTGCTAGTTTTTTTTTTTGGTTTAGTAATGTGATTTTTAACATAAGCTAATTTTTACCTTCTTGTTTGTTTACCATTTTCTGAAAATTATCTTCCACATTTTCAACTTAAATAATTATGTAGAGAGCGTCGTTTACCTTTGCTTTTTTATGTATATACATATATACAAAGTTTTCAATTTATTCATTAACTTAGATATAATGATTACATCTTCGAAATAATCTTTTGAAGATTATGCCTAATCTGATGTTTTTTTTTTCGTGATTTAAATGGAATTTAAGCAAAGTTCTGTGTATTTCAACAGATATTTGGGCGCTCTAATGCGCATCTGAATGCGAATCAAATGCACCACTTCCGAAGTTAGGTATCTCGGACCGATCCATTTTCGGTGAAAGCCATTTTCCAAAGTTCTTCACACACCGACGATAGAGTAATTGTTCTCATCGTTGCGGTAGTACCTATTGTTGCGGTAATGGCAATTGAGCACTTTTTCGACTGAAATGTTACCAAAAGGTATTTTTAATAGATGTATGGTGCTTAAATTATGAGATTGCACCATTTGTTTGCTTAAGATTTGCCCAAAAACCTATTTTTAAAAAATATTTTCATAAATGTGTTTGCTGCTGTGTTCCTATTGTTGCGGTAGTGTTCCTAATGTTGCGGTATCCCATATGATTTCAATGGGATACCGCAACAATAGGAACAAAATACCGCAACATTAGGAACACATACCGCAACATTAGGAACACAATGATCTTTCAGATAAAAACGAATAAAATGCTCATAACAACATCAAAGTGGCAATATTTCGTTATTTTCCCGTAGATTAAGGATGGATTTTATTATTTTCAATTCAATCCATGTAAAAAGTTTGCTTGGGGCGATACAATTGTGGTTTAAACATGAACCCAGCGCTTAACTCCTCCATGATCGGATCAATTACCCTACTTGTTTTATTCCATCATGTCCAATATGCTCTTTTTGTTCGGCAAATGTTTGGAATAACAAGCGCGCACTGCATTGCCTGAATGTCTCTGGTTGCGCAAGTTGTTCTCAGCCTACGTAGAACGAAAAACCGAGACGCCCCAGATCAAGCTTTCATTCATTTCTGGTTTTGCTACACACATGTAAACTTTTCATTGAAGAAGCTCTTCGCGTTTAGATGTGAGACTTTTGGTTTTTGGCTCCAAAGAGCATGCTAACAATCATTTACACACATTTGAGAACCTGATCGGCAAGCATAGTTAACAAAGAGTTTAAATACTATGAAATCAATGTTCGGTATTCCATATTTTTGTTGTAGCTATTGTTAAATAATCATTTATTTCCCAACAACGATACAGCATACAATTTTAAGCACTTTAAACTGTAAATTTTCAACATGATTTTCAAGACTTTAGTCGATTGCGCTTAGCGTGCGTGTACGCGTGAGAAGTATAGGCGGGAAGTGAAAAATGGAAAGAAACATTGACAACGCTGCTGCTGGTTCTAGACGAGTAGGGAACGTATGAGCGACAGAGTAGAGTGAAATGAATTCGCATGAACACTGCCATTCGGAGGCAAAAAAGTGAGGAAACTGTTGGTTTGGCAACAACATCCTACGTTCGCATGAATCGGGGAACTGGTGGCCTGTGGTTTCGAAGAGTCAAGCAAGAGAGAGCTGCGCAAGGTTGGCTCTCGCATGCTCTTGCTGTATGGTTTTTGCCGGTGGATGGCTTGGAGTCGTCTTTCGTTCTCCATAAGCCGGGAACGATGTTTGCGCCTTGTGTGCAAGTTGTTATGGGGTATGTGCGGTGGGGGTTTTAAATTTAATTTAAGTTTATTCATTTTAGTATAGGTATCTACTTGAAGATTATTTTACAAGTTTGCTTCTCAGCCTATACCCGTTCCAAGAACAGGTCGAACATGTGGACGAGGCGCCTCTGAAGTCAAATTTAATAAGTGGTATCTGGTATTGGAACTGAAGAATGTCGGCGTTAATGTGGCCGCTATCCAGGAGATACGCTGGCCCAAAACCGGAGAACGCGAATTCCGAGCGGTGGATCCCATCGCCAACACTTCATTCAAGTACCACATCTACTACAGCGGCGGCGATAAGGCAGAACGCGGAGTTGGCTTTATAGTGATCGGGAAGCAGATGAAGCGAGTTATTCGGTGGAAGCCGATAAGCGACCGAATCTGCGTGTTGAGGATGAAGGGCAAGTTCTTCAACTACAGCCTGATCAGCATCTATGCGCCAACGAACGACAAACCCGATGACATGAAGGATGAGTTCTATGAGAGCCTTGATAAGGCCTACGGAGAGTGTCCAAAACAAGATGTCAAAATAGTCATCGGAGATGCAAATGCGCAGATCGGCAGAGAAAGTTTCTTTCGGCCTGTCATTGGAACGGAAAGCCTTCATTCGATAATGGTCTGCGCCTTGTACATTCGCTGCTGCTAGAGGGATGGCAATCAGCAGTACCTACTTCGCACGTAAGAATATCCGAAAACACACCTGGCGACACCCGAGTGGTGACACTTGCTCCCAGATAGACCACGTGCTGGACGACGGGCGACATTTTTCGGACGTCATAGATGTTAGGTCCTACAGAGGCCCGAACATCGACTCGGATCATTATCTTGTAGCCGCTAAAATTCGGGCGCGATTATCCAGCGTCCCGAGTTCAAGAAATAACAGGACGATGCGTTTTAATATCCAGCGCTTGTCAGCCGAAGGGGTTGCTGCACAGTACCATCAGAAGCTAGACGAGAGGATAGGAGAGACCAACGGATCTGGAGATGTCAACAGCTTATGGGGAATTATCCACAAAGCAGTGACAACAACAGCGCAAGAGGTGATTGGTACCGCTCAGCGACGCCAACATAATATTTGGTTTGACGAGGACTGCCAACGAGTGACGAACGAAAAGAATGCCGCCAGAAGTCGAATGCTAGTGGCCGGTACCCGGCAGAACAGGGAGCGGTACAGGGTTGCAAGAGCAGAAGAGAAACGAATCCACCGCAGGAAAAAATGGCAACACGAAGAGAGTGTTATTGCTGAAGCGCAGGAAAGTATGGACAGGAACGATATGCGGAGGTTTTATGCAACTGTCAATGGCGCGCGGCACAAAACTGCGCCAGTGCCCGCCATGTGCAACGATCGGGAAGGAAATTTGCTCACAGACAAAACAATGGTGGCAGCCAGGTGGAAGGAGCACTTCGAAGAGTTGTTGAATGGTAGCAGCGAAAGAGCACCCAGGAATAGGATTAACATAATGAATGACAGTCAAGCAGTGGAACCACCAACACTGGATGAGGTTAAAAAGGCCCTTAAGGAGCTGAAAAGCAGCAAGGCTGCTGGGAAGGACGAGATCCCGGTCAAACTTCTTAAGCACGGAAGCGAGCAGCTACATCAATCAATCCACCAGATTATTATAAAGATTTGGGAGGATGAAGAATTGCCCACCAGTTGGTTGGATGGCCTCATATTCCCAATCTACAAGAAAGGGCACAGACTGGAGTGTGCCAATTACAGAGGGATTACCCTTTTGAATTCGGCGTATAAGATACTGTCGCGTGTCCTGTTCAACAGACTGCGACCTCTTGAGGAGTCCTTCGTCGGCGAATACCAGGCTGGTTTTCGTGAGGGCCGATCAACGACGGATCAAATGTTTACCCTGCGGATGATCCTAGATGAATTTCGGGAATATAACTTGCAGACTCACCATCTGTTAATTGATTTTAAAGCAGCGTACGATTCAGTGAAAAGAAATGAGCTTTGGCAGATAATGTCAGAACATGGTTTTCCAGCGAAACTAATTAGGCTGATACGCGCAACGCTGGATGGATCAAAATCAAGTATTCGGATCGCGGACGAAGTGTCTACGTCGTTTGTGACCTTGGATGGATTGAAGCAGGGAGATGCTCTTTCAAATTTATTGTTCAACATTGCACTCGAAGGAGCGATTAGGAGGTCAGGCGTGCAGAGGAATGGCTCTATCATCACACGGTCGCACATGCTCCTCGGTTTTGCGGACGATATTGATCTCATCGGCATCGATCGTAGGGCAGTGGAGGAAGCTTATGCTCCTCTGAAGAGAGAGACAGCGAAGATAGGCTTGACGATTAACTCTACCAAGACGAAGTACATGATAGCGGGTAGAGACAGAAGCAGGCCTAGTGGTGTTATTGCTGAGGTAGTGATTGATGGGGAAGTGTTTGAAATTGTTGAAGAATTTGTTTATCTTCGTACCAAGTGTACGAAGATGCGAATATTGTGAAACGTATAAAATACGGCAGACTTCAGTGGGCTGGACACGTAGTGCGAATGTCGGAAGAAAAAATAGCGAAAACAATATTCAGCAGAGAACCCGGTAGAGGTAGGCGACTTCGTGGGCGGCCGCGAACTCGCTGACTGCACGCGGTTGAAGAAGATCTACGATCCCTACACGTTCGGGGAAACTGGAGGAACATCGCCCAAGACCGACGACGATGGTGCTCTACTATACGCTCGGCGTTGGAGTAAAGTTACTTTGTAGCCAACAAGGTATCAAGGTAGGTATCTGGTATTAAAACAACGCCCCAAAGTATTATCTCAGATCTACCTGCGGAGAAGGAAGGAAATTAGAATCGTAATAGGGATCGCTGTGATAGCTGTGTCGGCAGTGACCAGTCAACGCTTTGCCCGTCCATAAATGACGTAGCAGTTTAAGGAGAAGGGGGAGGTCCTTGAAATTGCTTCGAACCGTGTATTAAGTAAGGGAAAATAAGCCAGGTGGGAAGAGAGGTGTGTTGAAAATTGGTTTAAAAATGCAACGTTATTTGTGGATGCTCCCTGTTGACAAGCACACATGATCGAGGCATAACACTTGAGTTTATCTTTTGATTTTTACTGAAAGTAGCAAACACCGGAATCACAAGGTTACCTAGATAGAAATTCCCCTTACGGTCAGCGCATACAAATTAGGTTGAAAAACAACAGTCATGTGAAAAAGTCATGTTTCAATAGGCTCCTAAAGTCCTATCGGGATTCTTGTTTTAAACCACAATATATGATTCAAGAGTACATATTTACTCAATTTTTGACGTTTTTATTAACCGTAGTTGAAAATATATAATTTTTATTTTTTTAGCCTTTTGTCTCGTCCCTAGCTTATAACACATACTTTGAGTGATTTTTTTTTTTCACCGTGTATGTCAGATAGGAACATTTTTGAAATCCCAGTGCGAAAAATGTCGAGCTCAGTCACACAAGGTAGACCTCAAATGTCAAAGTAGAACTATTTACCATTTCACTTATTTCGAATTTTCTCATTATTCCTTTGTTTTTCAAGTTCGAGTTAAGTACAATTCCGATTAGAATACCATGCTTGAAGGTATTATTCAATATAAGCGAGATTTCGTCTTTAATTTTAGGACCCTATTCCGCCTTCAATATGGTGCTAAATCTACAATATAGAGTTCTCCACCGACTTACTGGCACGTCTTACATTCGACTTCTAGCGCACGATTCTACGCACCGCGTATTTTTACGACCACAATTGAGCCATAAATCAACCAAACATCAATAAAAAATTAATAAAACACAAATTTAGCAAATTTTATTATCCTCCTAGAATCCACGATCCACCTCCTACAACGAATACCCCGTAAAAAAGTACACGATCCAAAGGCCGAAAGGTTGCCGCACCGTCGTCATAGGCTCATTCCTCTGCCAGGAGGTCATGAATAAATTTGCGGGCAAAAGATTTTAAGGGAACCGTAAGCATATTTCCTCCGACTGTCTCCGGTGTGGCATCGCCCCACCACCAGTAGTCAGTAGCAGCGGCAGGATCAAGTTTCACCCTTTTATGACATTCTATCGCCCCCACTATAGTATACCCACCCCTGCGGTTTATTGCATGTGGCACTGCGCCTCCTCCTCCTGACGAAGACCACAGAGACACAAGGATGGCTAACTTGTTGTGAACACGTCCATGACGGCAGGGTTCCTCGGTGGACGGGGGCGGCAGCAGGTAGGAGCCGAACCTTAAATGTCTATTTTTGGCATTCTTTTGCCTAGCCCGAACTCGGCGCGGAAGGCAATCATTTGGGGCTGTCCATTTATTACGTAAGGGGTTTTTCACGATTTTTCGACACCCCCACCCCCCCTTGTAAGATTTTTTGTATGAGAACCCAAATATTTTTGTATGGCGCGTAAGATTTTTTAAACCCCCCCTCCCCCCGAAAACCCTTACGTAATTAATGGACAGCCCCTTTGCATAAAACTCGTAAAATTCATGGCGTGCCAAAGTGCTGCAAACGGGTGGATGATTTATCAGTTCGCTTTCTATCTCCTGGAAATATAAAATTTCGAGTGGGCCCGCTTGAAATATTGGAACTCTTTATTGAACTGTGCGGCGAATTGAACGGAGGCAATGGTGGAATCGAGCTCCCAAAGTGCATATATTAAACACTTAATGATGACTTATTCCAACGCGGCGCAATCTGCAGAATGTTCCATATTGCAATCAGAACAGGATAAACGCAATGGATTCCGTAATACTACGGTTTTGCATCCAGCAACAACGGTAATGTGGCGGTTGGTCTTGGCTCCTGCGGTCATTGCTGGCGATTGTCGGAGAATCAATATGAATACAAAATGAAGCAATTGACCAGCTCGACCGTGTGGGTGGAAAATTGCTCGCAAATCGGAAAGTTTTAAGTACGTGGCACTATTCCGTGCTAGCCTGTACGGTGGTATTGAGGAAGATATTTCCAACGGCACAGCCCAAATAAGTCGTTCGTTGTTTGCGTTCTAGATGTCAACCAGTAAGAACACATAAGGATATTTCGATACAAATTGTAGAATATGAACGAGAAATGTATCAATCGAATGTTTGATTTGCTAGAATAAATACACATCTGACACAGTTATAAAAAGCTTGTCTGCTGCAGGAATTACTACACAGTACTATCAGCAGCTAGACAGAAATAATAGTAGAGACTAACGGATTTGATGAAGTTCAAAGTCTATAAATCAGTGACTGCAATAATGCAAGACAGTAGGGATCGGATCATTGTGCAGAAATTTTATGTAATTGTCCATAATGCGCGACACAAAACTGCGCCAAAGCCCCTCATGTGTGACCGAGCACAAAATTTAGTAATAGACACAAACTCCGATTTAATCCACCTATGGTGAACAGAACCCTTCCCGGGTAGAGGTAAAATACTGACGATCAAAACATGATGTTGGTTTGATTGATATAAGAGATAAAAGATCTGAAAATAATATCTGAAAAATGTTCCTGGAACATCTGAACAATATTAAAATTTGATATTTCAAGATCATACGAATAGCTCGCTGCTATTGGTTAGATCTTACAAAATCTAAATATGATTTGATGATGATGTTCCAGGAGTAAATTTTTGATTTTATTTTTAGATCTTTTATATAAGAGATAATCAAACCCATATCACTTTTTGATCTCCATATCAAAATATGCTATTATTGAGCTCTTTTCCTCTACTCGGGTTCTTACACTTATTAAAACTATTGTTGTATTGTATTTAACATATTTATTTTGTGTGATGGACCAAAAGTTCTAGAAAATATTGTGGATTTGGCATCTAGTGGATTGGTTTCCAAAATAGCATCATGGACCATGGACTAAACTACCAGAAATGCCAGACACCTTCTAGAATCTTGCGTGAAATTAAAAAAAAAACTTACATATTTTGGAATATTGTATCTTTTGTTAACTGCCAAAAGATCTTGAATCGATTAACAAATGGATAAGAAAATCAGTGAGATACACTTTGTCTAATATCTCTTCATCAGTCGAATAAATTAGCTCCGAAGTACTTGGTATTCATGGTTATGGTGTAAAAAGGACAAAAATAATATATCTACTATGCTAATTAGTTTAGGAATTAGCTAGTTATTTTGGCTGTCCAGTTCTTGCATTTTCCCACAATATATAAATTCAAAGCTTTCATTTAACATATTGTTAGTTTTATAGAATTCCTGTTGTTTTGTAATTTGTTATTTATATTTTTTTTTGAAAACAATAACCTGCTAGTATACACTTTATATGAGGTCAGCATTATTGATTGAACAATAATTTCCCATGGACTGGTCAAAAGCTTATGCAAGATAACAAACGAATATATGTAATAATAAAAAAAGGAATTTATTGAAATACTCTTCGAAAGATATCTCAGTAATCAAATGTCCAATCGAAATAAAATTTCAGGGCCTTTTACAAGGATACTGTAGCTTTCATTTGGTGCTAAGAGAAATCGGTTGACAGACGGCTGAGATATTTATTATGATACACTTGGTCAAAAATCTCTCAAAAGGTTAACCTGTATTACTCCCAAGTACTCTTTGAAAGATATCTCGATAACCAAATGTCCAATCCTAATAAAACTGTATAGGGTTCTACAAGGATATTATAGCTTTCATTTGGTTCCAGGAGAACCGAAATCGGTTGACAGACGGTTATATTTATTATGATACACTTGGTCAAAAATCTCAAAAAGTTTAGTTGTATAAATCCTAAGCACTCTTCGAAAGATACTTCTGTAACCAAATGTTTAATCCTTATAAAATTTCTGAGCAATCTACTAGGATGTTGTAGCTTTCATTTGATGCCAAAAGAACCCAAATCGATTGACACACGGCTGAGATATTTAGTATGATACACTTTGTTAAAAATCTCAAAAAGTTTAGTTGTATAACTCCTAAATACTCTTCGAAAGATATCTCAGTAATCAAATGTCCAATCGAAATAAAATTTCAGAGCTTTCTATTAGGATGTTGTAGCTTTCATTTGGAGCCAAGAGAACTCAAATCGGTTGACAGACGGCTGAGATATTCATCAATATGCCAAATGTCAAAAATCTCTCAAAAAGCTAACCTATATTACTTCAAAGTACTCTTCGAAAGATATCTCGGTAACCAAATGTCCGATCGTAATAAAATTCAATAGGGTTCTACTAGAATGTTGTAGATTTCGTTTGCAACTAAGAGAATCCAAATCGGATATCAGACAGCTGAGAAACGTGCGTGACTTTTTTTTGTAACATACACACACACATACAAACACAGACATTTGCTCAGTTCGTCGAGCTGATTTGTTTGGTATATGAGGATCAAAAGTCGGTTTTTCGAGCGGTATTTATACCCTTCTTATGGGGTGTAGTTACTATTACTAAGAAACTTCACAGATGTCACATCAGTTTTCCAAGTACTTTCCGACATACCTGCAAATCTTGTATATGTCATAGACATAGACCTGTTAATTTTAGAAGTTACCGTTTACCGAAACCTTCTGGAATTCCGTCAATGAATCTTTCATTTACCCTTCCCGGTTTATCCTTAGGAGCTTCTCCAAGGATTCTTTCAGGGATTCCTCCCGAATTATTTCCAGGACACCTCCGGAGATTCTTTCCGGGATTCCTTTAACAATTTCTCCCGGCTTTCCTTCAAGAACTTCTTCCTGGATTCTTTCTCTGCTTATTCCTGACATTCTTTCAAGGATTTCTTCAGGATTCTTCCTGAGTTTTTTTTTTTTGGAATTCATTCAGAAATTTCTATCCGGACGTCCTGCAAGGATTTCTTCCGGGATTTGTTCATTGGTTCTTCCCGGGTTTTCTTTAGCAGGGTGGTCTATCATCCGGGGCCGGGAATCGCAAACAATCGAGAATATTCGAGAAAATACCGAAACTTATAGTAATTGTGGCATTCAGAAGGCAGTAGACGGTAACGGAAACGAAACCAGTTAGCGCAACCAACGAATGAGATTGAAGCAACATCCTATCGACAAATTTGTTGCATCTAATAACACAGCGCAACATTTTTTTGTCTCAAGAACAAACTTATGTGTCTCTGACAGATTTTGGGCCGCTGCATTCGAATCTGGGCTCAGATTTGCTCCAGCACGTCACATTTTTGAGCTATACCTCAATTTATAGGGCAAAATATGCGATTTTGGACTTTTTTGACTGCAAGTCAGTAAGCATGGTAACATATTTTTTAGGCAATCAAATGATGTATTGATTAAGGCTGACCAGTGTACGCAGAATATGGCACCGCAAGCGAAAAATAGGCAACAAAGAAGGCACGGCAACAACGCTTTGTTTTTTCGTTAGCAGATAATGACAAAATCGCTCCCGAGTTTGTTCACAACAAAAACGGTAGGTATATTTGTCTCGTTCTAATCACATCGTGATTTTTGCATTCTTTTACAACTGAAATTCGACTCTGAGGATGGCAAGAGTCTTAATCGTCCAAATGCTCATGAATTCGATGATGTGGGTCGAAAATATCAGCAGAAAAGCCGAAATATCGGCACACGCGCGGCAAGCGATATTTGTTTTATTGCTCTCATCGCTTGACATGCGTTTGTTGCGGAGCGCCTTTGTTACCGACATGCACCGCTTAGGACAAAGCGTTTGTTTTTTGGCGTGATCCGTTTTTCGTACCCTGAGGCTGACACAAATTTCGATTTTCTCTAATGTCACCCCCCCCCCCCCCCCCCTCGGAAAATTTTGGTCGGAATTCGACATTTTGAGGGGGGAAACAAATAAATTAGTCAAAAATTCAAAAAATTTGAACTGAAATTAGAGTTGTCGAGAAAATTTCTTAAGAAATCCGATGAGTTTTACGATTTTGCCTAATTGTTTGGGTAATTTTTCATCAAATACATTTATTATTTATTATCCCCCCCCCTTGACGAGTCAACGAGCAAAGTGACAAAAGAAGAAAATGAGATTTGTTCCGGCCTAATTAACATCTGCATTAATGACTCATGCAAAATATGTATTTCATTTTACCAAATTAAATTTGATAGATTTAAGCATTTTATGCCAGTATGTAAACTTGTATGCAACTTTTGGAGGGTTACTTGTATGAGAAATATCGTACTTAACATAAATCGCTTAAAACTATCAAATTCAATTTGGTAACATGAAATATTTTGCTTGAGCCGTTAATTTAGATCAATTTATCCTTTGATTGTTTAAAAAAAAATATTTCCATGCTTAATGGTCTGCAGTCGAAAAAGCTTAAAGTCGCATATTTTATACGATGTTGTGCATATCGTATACGATGTTGTGAAAGATGTTAAAGTGGAGGCGATATGCGTACATTTTACATGCGCCTAAATGGAGGCATGTACGCATATGGCCTCCACTTTATCATCTTATACAACATCGTATACGATCACTGGTTGACTGAGTTGTGACGTGCTGGAGCAAATCTGAGCCCGGATTCGAACTCAGCGGCCCAAAATCTGTCAGAGACACATAACTTTGCTCTTGAGACAGACTACAAGTTTATTTTTGTTACGCTGTGTAATTCTACCCGAACTGGCTCCTTTCCGCTCTGAAAGAGTGTTCTAAGCCGAAAACATCCCCTGTCGCATATCCATGACATACACCTAATGCTGGAAAGTGGAAGCAGTTACGCCAGTAATGGAAAACGCATACGACATCTGTCAGCACAATTCATGATGGAATCACTGGTGATATTCATGTATTAATCACGGAAAAAAACCTTTAGAGGAATATCTGTGGAACCATAGGGAATCCCAAGAAGTATCACTGGAAAAAATCTTGGTGAAATTATAGATGAAAACTCTGGAGAAATCCCTGGAGAAATTCGCGAAAAAAAAATGCAGGACAAAATCCTTCAGGAATTCCTAAAGGAATCCTACAAGTTTCTGTAGAGACCACTGGAGAAGTTCCCGTATAAATCCTTGGAGTAATTCCTAGAAGATTACATTTGAGGAGTTCCTAAATCTCTGAAAATATTACTGTCAGGATTCCAGATGAACTTCATGGAGAAATTCGCAGATGAATTCCTGAAAAAAAAAATCTGAGGAGGATCCCTTCAGGCATTCTTCTCGGAATTCTTTCTGGGATTATACTTGAAATATTCCTCCCGCGATTATTTCCAAAATTCCTTAAGGAGTTTCTCCCGAAATTTCTTATGGGATTTCTTAACAAGAAACTTCTTTAGGGATTTCCTCAGTGGTTTCTCTCAAGGTTGGTCCAGGTTGCTTCCTTCAATGATTCCTTCAGGGAATCCTCTAAGATTTTTCCAGGATCTCTCCTGGGATTCCTTCAGTGCTTCCTTCCGGAATTTTTTCACGGATTTCTTCCGAGATTCTTTCTGGGAAATTTTTACCACGGCTCCTCTTGAATTCTTCCAACGTTTCCACCAGGGATTACTTCCGGTATTTCTCCTAGGATTTATCCCGAGATTTTTCCAGAAGCTTTGTTCTTTCAGAATGATGAGATGAGATGATATGATATGAGATGAGATGAGATGAGATTTTCTCCAGTTTCCTTATTATCGGGTTTCTTCAAGGAATCCTCTCGGGATTCTTCCCAGGTTTTCCTCAGATGTTTATTCCGGAATTCCTGCAGAGATTCTTCCTGGGATTGCTTCACAAAACCCTGTTAGGATTGTTTTAGGTATTATGGTCATTCCTAGAATTCCTTCACAGATTCCTTCCGGGATTTCTCAAAGGATCCCTTTGGATACTCCTTCTAGGATTCCTTCCGGAAAGGATTGTAAAAGAATATAGATTTCTGCCGAGATTTCTTCAGGCGATCCTAGAGGGATTCTTTTAGATCTTATTCTCATTCTTTGTGGCTCTACGTCCCCTCTGGGACTTGGCCTGCCTCTCATCAACTTAGTGTTCTTTGAGCATTTGCACAGTTATTAATCGAAGGGCTTTCTTTGCCTGCCATTGCATGAATTTGTATATTGTGAGGCAAGTACAATGTTACACTATGCCCAGGGAGTCGAGAAAATTTTCCCGATTGGAACGGGAATCGAGCCCGCCGTCTCCGGATTGGCGATCCATAGCCTTAACCGAATACGGATTCCCGGATAAACTGATACGGTTGATCAAGGCGACGATGGATCGAGTGATGTGCGTAGTTCGAGTATCAGGGACACTCTCGAGTCCCTTCGAATCTCGCAGAGGGTTACGGCAAGGTGATGGTCTTTCGTGCTTGCTGTTCAACATTGCTTTGGAGGGTGTAATACGAAGAGCGGGGATAAACACGAGTGGGACGATTTTCACGAGTCCGTCCAGCTGCTTAGTTTCGCCGATGATATTGATATTATTGCTCGTAAATTTGAGACGATGGCGGAAACGTACATCCGACTAAAGAGTGAAGCCAGGCGAATCGGATTAGTCATTAAAGTGTCGAAGACAAAGTACATGATGGCAAAGGGCTCCAGGGAGGAATCACCGCGCCCGCCACCCCGAATTCATATCGACGGTGAGGAAATCGAGGCGGTTGAAGAATTCGTGTACTTGGGCTCACTGGTGACCGACGACAACGACACCAGCAGAGAAATTCAGAGGCGCATTGTGGCAGGAAATCGTGCTTACGTTGGACTCCGCAGAACTCTACGATCGAACAAAGTTCGCCGTAACACGAAGTTAACCATCTACAAAACGCTGATTAGACCGGTCGTCCTCTATGGGCACGAAACATGGACCCTACGTGCAGAGGACCAACGCGCCCTTGGAGTTTTCGAACGGAAGGTGTTGCGTACCATCTACGGCGGAGTGCAGATGGAAGACGGGACTTGGAGAAGGCGAATGAACCACGAGCTGCATCAGCTGCTGGGAGAACCAACCATCATCCATACCACGAAAATCGGGAGGCTACGGTGGGCGGGTCACGTCATCAGGATGTCGGATAGCAACCCGACTAAAATGGTTCTCGAGAGTCATCCGACCGGTACAAGAAGACGTGGAGCGCAGCGAGCTAGGTGGGTCGACCAAGTGGAGGACGATCTGCGGACCCTACGCAGAGTGCGGAACTGGAGACAAATAGCCATGGACCGAGTGGAATGGAGGCGGCTACTATGTACAGCAGAGGCCACCCCACCCCGGCCTTAGCCTGACCGGTAAGGTAAGTAAGCCTTAACCGCTAGGCTAACTGAGGACCCCAGTTTTTCATATACCGTCCATATTCTCAGGTTCAGCTTCTTAAGGTGAAACATCAAGAAATCCCATTGCAATTTTGCATACAAACTTTAGGGGCACAAATCTGACGAACGAAGCGTCGAACCAAGCTGCACTTATTAATCCTGGCTTTGCTCACTTGCCAAAAGAGGCAGCTTTTCCAAATCGAGCGCATTTGTTAACGAAATTTTAACATTGGTGCTCTTGAAATCGTGAGTAGGGGTTCAAGTCGGCCATTGTGGCAGCCATATTTGTATCCTCTGAAGTTTCTCCTTAAATGAGCGGAAGATGGTTGAATTAAGATTTGTTGAAATGACATTTTCAACACTGATTCTATCAGAGATTCTCTACGAGTCTACGAGTTTTTTTCCGGGATTTCCTCCATGATTTTCTGGAACTCCTCCCGGGATTTCTTCAGGGAATCTTCTTCCAGGGATTACTCCCGGGATTGCTTAAGTGATTCCTCTTGCAATCTTTTCAGGAGTCCTGATGGACTGCTTTCGGGAATTATTTCCGGGATTTCTTCAGTGTCTTCTCTTGCGGCCGGGATATCTTCGATGATGCCTTCCGGGATTCCTCCATGATTCCTTCTGGAATTTCTCTCTGGGTTCAATTTGTAATTTCTCCCAAGCCAGATATTTCATCCTGGAGTTATCTAATCCAGAAAACATTTTCGAGTTTCTATCAGAGATTCCTGTGTATTCTGTATTCTCTGTATATCAGTATTAAAAAAAAATCTTCCATGCTTTTTTCAGGATCTTTTTTCTTGAATTCCCTACATTTGTCTTGTTTTTCTTCCCTAGATTTCTCCAGGAATTCTTTCCGGGGTTCATCCAAAAATTTCTTTCAGAATTGTCTTAGAGATTCCATCCACAATTTCTGCAGTTATTTCAACAACAGAGCGTGAGTAAGAAAGAGCTAATGAGAGAGGGAAAGTGAGAGAAAAATGAAGAGGCTTTTTGATATGTACACCCATATATCTATCTATTGTAAACCATGATGTCATCTGACAATCATTTTCTCATTCGACTGAAGAGATCCATCGCATTCTACACGTTTTATACATCTTAGGTAAAAATAATAGGTAACTTAACTTTCCCCCAAGCATGCAAAAACTTATATCTATATTAACCTCCACCATAGAATAGGTAAAATTTACCTCCACCACCTGTGTGTATATCTCTAGACTCTCAGCAACGTCCAATTTCCAAGGTGAAGTTACATTTCGCAAAATCTGAATATCCTCTGTAGTTACAGGGTGACCCTCTTCAAAGACCTTTTATTGTGTTAAAATAGACCCAGGAAAAATGATCAGATGTTGATGGCCCACATTGATGATTTTTTTTTTTGAACTTCACCACTGGCTCCAATTTCTTTCGTGAAATCTTGTTTATTTTATTGGAACTTGGCTGCTAATAACAAATTTATAGTAGGATTTGAATTGTGGGTCACCTTGGGCGTTTCTGGGTTGAACTAATGTTTTGTTAATGTTTGCCAATTATATTCTCTCCGCAGTGTAGTACATGATTTCACAACGCTGTTGTATATTTACCAACAAGCTTGTGATGGATCATAATATTTTTACTTGGAATCTTTTTACGTGTCTCCTGCTGTCTCAGTGTTGATTACCTTTTTCTATTTGTGCCTCAATCAATCTTTCATGTCACGAAAAAAAAGTTAGTTTCTTTTGCCCGGATCTTCTACGAATCAACCAACTCTGTGAAAGCTTTATCTTCCCACCATTTCGGTGCGCACGGCATTTGTCTAATTCCTGTAGGAAATATATCCCGTTCTGAACCCATGTCTTGTGAAAAATACTCGCCTCCCAATTCCATCCGCGTGGCCCAATTACACCCGGTTCCCCCTCGGGTCCCCCAGCAAGCAACCCAACAACTAAACAAACATAATTCTTGGGAAAAGCTTTTCCCTGTTATTCCACGCTAAGCGCTGCTTCCAACTTCAGTGCGGTGAGTCAGTTGGGCTATGTCCACTCAGGATAAAGGCGGCCGAAAATGTGAGATAGGCTTCTGTTCTTGCTGTTTGGTTCCGAATAGGCTGGAATTCTTCGAATCAGAAGCAATTTTACCCAGAGAAAAAGCCTCCAAATGAATGCTTTCTGATGGAAATATTGTGTCAAATAGATTCCTCGGAATCGAGTGTAGTTTCGGTTGGAACACATAACCGGCGCTCAACAAACCGAAACAATTGTCGCTCGCAAAGGTCATAATTGTGTCAAATTTGTTTCGCATTCCAGGGAAATATCCGACCGTCGACGAGACTCTGCTCTGTAGAGTAGACCCTCGGACGATCGTACCTTTGATTGTATTTTTATTCCCCATTCTTGATGCTTCACATAAATTATTTTGATAACCATCTAATGAGACGCGTTTACGTTTGCCATTTCGCGTCTAGAACCCGTCGTTGGCGGTGCTAGCTTTTTCGACTACGGCGACGTTGTTGGGGACGAAATTTATGCGTTCTCAAGACAAATGTACATACACGTCAGGAGCCCCCTGTTCAACCCCATGGAGGTTGAAACGCACGGTCTCCTTCCTGGCAACTTTTTCCTGCTTCTTGTTCACCACACTCTCCTGTTGACTGCCATAAATCTCAGCCCTTTTATCGCTTTCTTATGTTTTTGTGTCGCACTCGCGCGCTATGATCCCGCCTCTTTCCCGAGAAACTAACATAAAAAACCACCGACCGCACCAGTAGAACCGAGTCCCCAAGCGCCGCCGTCGTGCTCCAAACCCATCAGAGGATTTGGCTTTGGTAAGATTCAGCACGTCGTAGTCACGCGAAGGTCGGTTGTTTGGGGGTTGATCCCGGAATCACAACCGAAGAAGCCGATTATGCGGCCGCGCCGTCCTCGTGCTCGGGTGAGATTTACTCCTCCTGGTGCGAGAAATTATGACCAAAATAAAATTAATCCTTCGAAACGAATAAATTGTTGACATACGAGCGAGCGACCGAGGCTGCGAGAAATCATAAATAGCCTTTCGCTACTGGCTCGACCGTGCGTGGAAGGCCGTTCTGAGATGCGGAAGCTAAAAGTGTTTTCTACGTGATTAGAAGCTTTAGCGGATTATGTACTTGTACAGAGAATCTAAAATTAGGCGCGCTTGCACCAATTTTTGTATAAACAAAAATTTAAGTTATCATAGATCAAAACGTCCCTTTCAATTTTTTTTTAAGTATTCCAGGAACTTCTTGATTTAGAAAAATATATGGAAACATACTTTGAAAAATTTAGAACAAACATCTGAAGGATTACTTCAAGAAGTAACTAAAGTGTCACAATGAATGAAATTATGGCTGAAGTAAAGAAGAACTTTCCGATCGAATTTACAGGAAGCTCACCGGAAAAAATCATGTTTAAAATTTAAACATAAAAATTTAAACATTAAATCGATTTTAAAGATTTATATGACGAAAAAATATATTTAGATCAAAATAAAAAAATTGGGTATTAGAGGTTTAAGATTAAAATCAAGAGTTTCTTTTGAAGTTTAAGAGCTCAATTCAGATTCTTTCTTTCGAGTTTCAAGGTTGTTCGAAGCCTTTTTGGGAAAGAGTCTTTCATACGAAAAATTATGAAAATTGATTAATATTTCGAAAAGTTATGACAAAATGTTGGTTTTCGATCAAAAAATGGTAAAACTTATGCGATGGTGCTTCCAACGCATGGAATGTAATTGTAATGAATTAGCTTTCGGTATTTTTTTTATTGCGTAACTAGGTATATTTTGAAGATGCTTAAGGATTTATATTTTTTGCAAAAAAGTCTTGGAAATCATATTTTTCACATAGTGGGGCACAAGTTCGAATAGTGGGGCAACTTTAGGTAAAAACCTCTGAAAAATGTACATTAGGCCTGTCCAGCTTTTCAAAAATGTTCTCTGATTCTCAAGTCCACCCCCATATTTTGATTGGCATCCTAAAAGAAGTAACTGGTCAAAATTTCAGCCAAATACATTGAAATTAAGAGGTGCATCAAATCAATTTTGTGTTTTTCAACTATTTTTGAACTTCAAAAAATCATAACTACACTAAAAAATGTCAAAACTTAATTCTTTCGGCAGCAATCGAAAGCTATACTTGTTGTCTACAACTTCTCCGAACAACGTGTGCCAATAAAATTGAAAAAAAAAACATGCGTAATTATCATATTTGTGATCAGAAAAACCTTAAAAAGTTGATTTTTTGATAGATTTCGTTCTGGAACACCCTAATATACGTAATAAATTTGATATTTTAAAACTGCATCATATTCTCTTATGTTTTTTTGGTTATTTGCTTCTTTGACACCAATGCTGTAGGAGTTGAGCAAAAAATATTAAAATTCGGGAAAGCTAAATGTGGCCTAAAAACTAGCTTTTTGGAGACAATCACGCTGTGGCGCGAAATTGTACTGAACGTAGTAGCTTTGCTTCCTTGTAGTTTGCCTTGGCTACCCCCTACCACGGTTGATAACAAACAAGCGTGATGACAGGTGTTGGCTATCATATCAGTGCTGACGCGATGCCACTTTTTGCGCGCCAAAGCGTGATTGCACCCGAAAAGCTAGTTTTTAGGCTACATTTGGCTTTCACGAATTTTAGTAATTTTTGCTCAACTCCTACAGTATTGGTGTCAAAGAAGCAAATAACCAAAAAACATTGGACTTATTACGTAAATTAGGGTGTTCCAGAACAAAATCTATCAAAAAATCAACTTTTCAAGGTTTTTCTGTTTACAAATGTGATAATTACACATGTTTTCTTCAATTTTATTGGCACACGTTGTTCGGAGAAGTTGTAGACAACAAGTATAGCTTTCGATTTCTGCCGAAAGAATTAAGTTTTGACATTTTTTAGTGTAGTTATGATTTTTTGAAGTTCGAAAATAGTCGAAAACACAAAATTGATTTGATGCACCTCTTAATTTCAATGGATTTGGCTGAAATTTTGACCAGTTACTTCTTTTAGGATGCCAATCAAAATATGGGGGTGGACTTGAGAATCAGAGAACATTTTTGAAAAGCTGGACAGGCCTAATGTACATATTATATCTAAAAATGGTAAAATTTGTGAGAAAATTCGATCAAAGTTAAAAAAAAGTTTTTTTTTATTTAAATTTGGCGGAAAACTACTAATTTTTGGTGTAGTAAATTTAACCCTGATTTGGGTAAAATCCAGCTCAAACTTTGAAGTGTATTCCAGTTCCCACATCAAATGTTAATTGATTTTAGGTATTTCTATTACCAAAGTACAAAATTAGTGTGCTACGGTTAGAGAAATTCCACAAACTCTAGATTTGAACTTTTGCCACAGTGGTGGCCGATATTTGGTTCAACTCATGATTACCTACCCTGTTACAATTTCTGTAAAATATCAACAAAAAAGTCATCAGTCTGCGGGCTTTGGATGCTTCAACGATTTAATCAAGCAATTAACAAAAAGTCCTGCAGCAGTTCTACTAAGAAACCCTTTAAAAACGGCTCCCACAATGCCTTTAATGAATCCCTAGAAATAGGAGAGAACCATGACTGTATGGAAGCTTAACTATTTTATTTATTTTTTTTTTTTGATGAATCAGTCTGATTTTCAGCAAAACAAAACTCGACAGAATGATATTTTTTTCAAATTAATAATTATTTTTGTATTTTTTGACGGACCTGTAGGCATTCTTGAAGGGTGTTGGTTTTTAAAATATTATAATATTACACTCCCGTGCAAAAGTTTGGGGTCACCCCCTCAAAAACATGGAAATGTTTTTCGGTCATATCTCAGTCATCTTTCATTTAATTCACTCGTTCTTAGACTCTTTCGAAAGATAAAGAGTTAGATTTGATTCGAAGGTACTTTTCACAAATTTCATATGAAATTTTTAGTATACAAAGTTTACCTAAACTTACATGATTTTCGTAAATCTGTACGAAAAATTGTTTTCCGTGTAATTCAAAATTGGGTCGACCAAACTTTAAAATTAAAGTTGCATTAGAACCCTATTTCTATCCTCTTTGAGAGCCATTCATTAGATTTTAGCGGAAAAAATCATAACATAATTTAAATGATCGAGTTAGGTTTACAAGTCACCGTGCAAAAGTTTGGGGTCACCCCTTAGTATGCTGCATCATGCAAAAGTTTGGGGTCACCTTCCAAATGATGTCTGAGTTAGATTTTTATTCAAATCGTCATTTTTTTGTGCAACTCCAATTCATTCTTTGATATTTGAATGGCAAGTCACAGAAATGGTTATGGAATGTTCATAAACTAAGTTCTAGACTAAGTTAATGTAGAAAATGGGGTATAAAATCCATACTAAATCAGCTAAGTTCGCTATATAAAGTGCGAAAGAGGATAGAAGTGACATAAAAATGACTAATTCGTGAATTCTACCCTATATAACTGTAAGTGTTAAAACCACAAATTTACCATTACCCAAAAATCAATAACAACGAATGTCATATCTCCGAATGTACTATTACATTCGAGATTTTGGGTTTTGGTGCAAAGCAAAGGAATATTTTTTTGATAAAAATGCCATTTAAAATAAAATATGTAACATTCCTGAAACTTATGGATTTTGGGATAATGGTATGTTTGTGGTTATAATACTCACAGTTATATAGGGTAGAATTCACGAATTAGTCATTTTTATATCACTTCCATCCTCTTTCGCACTTTATATAACAAACTTAGCTGATTTAGTATGGATTTTATATACTATTTTCTACATTAACTTAGTCTAGACCTTAGTCTTGCCATTCAAATATCAAAGAAGGAATTGGAGTTGCACAAAAAAAATGACGTTTGCAATAGAAATCTGACTCAGACATCATTTGGAAGGTGACCCCAAACTTTTGCACGGTGACTTATAAACCTAACTCGATCATTTAAATTATGTTATGAACTTTTTCGCTAAAATCTAATGAATGGCTCTCAAAGAGGATAGAAATAGGGTTCTAATGCAACTTTTATTTTAAAATTTGGTCGACCCAATTTTGAATCACACGGAAAACAATTTTTCGTACAGATTTAGGAAAATCATGTAAGTTTAGGTTAACTTTTTATACTAAAAATTTCATATGAAATTTGTGAAAAGTACCTGCGAATCAAATCTAACTCTTTATCTTTCGAAAGAGTCTAAGAACGAGTGAATTAAATGAAAGATGACTGAGATATGACCGAAAAACATTTCCATGTTTTTGAGGGGGTGACCCCAGACTTTTGCACGGGAGTGTACATGTATTTTTGGCATTTTTTTAATGAGAAGAAAACAATCTTTTTATCAGCAACAAAAAAGGTTCTGTGGTCAATATAAACACAACATTTTCAAAACCAATTCCCTTCAAGAATGCCCACAGGTCCACAAAAAATACGAGAGTAATTAAAAAAATTACAGGTTGAAAAAATATCACGAAAAAATATTTTTTTTATAATTTTTATAAAAAATGGTAATTTTTCAAAAATTGCCCTGGCGGAAACTCTGAATGATTTTTTAGAAAATCGAAATGTTCTATAAAAATGCTTCCAATATGTATGTAAAAGTGCTCAACTCTAACATGAAAGGCATATTTGAAGCATTTTTGTAGAATATTTCAAGTTTCTAAAAATTCATTTAGAGTTTCCGATAGGGCAATTTAAAAAAATGACAATTTTTTATGAAAAATATCAAAAAAATATTGTTCAGTGTTATTTTTTCAACTTGTATTTTTTTATTTATTTTTGTATTTTTCTATGGACCAGTAGGCATTTTCGAAGGGTGTTGTTTTTTAAATATTTTAATAGTACATGTTTTTTTTGTCGTTTTTTTTTAATTATAATTAATAGTTTTAAAGATTATAATTTAATCTTTATATCAGCAACAAAAAAGGTTCTGCGGTCAATGTTGACACAAAAACCCAAAACCGGAAAGAACCTATGAAGGAATCCTTGTCTGGGAGAAATTCCTAAATGAATCTTAGAAGAAATTCTAGGAAAAATTCTGAAGAAACCCCTGAACGAATCTCAGGAATAGTCTTTGGATGAATCCTTAAAGATCTCCTAGAATCTTCTTGGAGTTTAAATTTGGATAATGTTACCTATATGTCATTCAATTGTATTCAGAGCAATAATTGCCAATTATTGAAAGACTTACAGCTAAGTCAAAAGTTTTATTAACGCTCATTTTATAAGTAATAAACTCGCTCGCAAAATTTCATTGAATTCGATTCATTCAATCCGGAGATATGTATAACAGTTTAAAGATTGCTATCGCATAACTATGTTTTTTACTAGAATCTTTCTAACTTCATGTCCCTCCCCTGGATATTCGATCTTGACGCGATGGGAGGGCTTAACTCATTAGCACTTTAGCGCCAGTTCATTCACCACCGCTTGGACTTTGAGCTAGATCAGTGGCGTCGCGTAACCTCACTTTTTACCTGTGCACCAAGTATGATTTCTTGAATTTTTTAAACAAATTTGCTTGTAATAATTAGAAAATGACGAGAATAGCTGCTTTCACTCATTTCTGTTTCGATTTTGATCATAAATCCCCTGCAATTACAAGTTTTAGGGTCGGTGCACATGTAAAAAGTGAGGTTACGCGACGCCACTGAGCTAGATATATCTAGTTTACGAGTTGAGCGCAAGTGAAGGAATCGCCGTAAGTGCTAATGGGAACCAAAGGAGTATCCGTCGTGCATTTATCACAAGTCAAAAACAAATTATAATTCAGCTTGCATAGACCTAATCTTTGCATTCTTTGAATTTTCTCAAATTTAACAATAATGGTTAAATTTAACGTAACGCAAGAGTGGGTAGAGGAGGTCTCTGCGTTACACTCATCATTCATTACTTGAATTCGTTAGTATACAGGACAGGGGACGCTAGGATAAGTTGACTTACAGCCTTACAGATTAGATTCATTACAATTAGAAAATTATGGACTGATTAGGTAAAGATAAAACTGTTGATTATAGGAGTTTGTATTTGTATTTCTTATTTTTATGGGTTTTGTGAATTTATAAAAGTTGACAAATAATCATTATCATTTTTATTTTTGACATAAATCAGTTGACTGAACTTTTTTGTTTTTATATCTTAGACGGTATTATTTCACTGATCAAAAAAACAGGAATTTAGTTAGGACTTCGGACGGTTGACATTGTAAAGAGTTACGATGGATATAATATTACTTTGGACTGAGATGATCACAGATATGCAGAAGACGACTAGCGAAATTAGATACACAATTTGATACATTATTGACTATATTTTGACAAATAGGGTTTGACAAATTTCTTTACAATATCGAATGGAAGCTCAAAAAGTATTATCTAACACTAATATGAGAGTTATTTGGAGATGATGCTGGTGCTGTCAATGACTAACATCGGTTATTGACACTATTGGTAATCAGCTTGAAATAATTTTCAGTATGTATTATACAATAACTGAGGATATTATCTGATTATTGTTTGGGGAAGCTGTCAGAAAAACTAGTTGCCCATATCGGCTAAAAACGCTTGTTCTGGTAGCTGTCTTCGAATAATTTTCAGAAATATCAAATCTTTAAAAATTAGCTACGACACATTTTTTTTCTTTTTGCTCTTTGTATATTTCTTAAGAATAGTACTCTGAAGGCGTTAACATAGACATAGACACCTTTTTTTTTATCTCTGAATGTTGTCCAGTGACCTCGGAGATTTTCGATGGTTGAAATATTGTTCAATTATCAAATCATCTTTGGAGCTTCCATTCGATCAAAACACTAGTGCGATGGGAAAAGTTAAAAACAGTATTTTTAAAAACTACTACGACCTAATGCTAATAACTACACACTTTGCTCAAGTTGACGATATCGTCTAGTCCATCGTGAGTATTAGTCCTAGTAGGGGGAAAGTTGGGAAAGGGTCCAGGCTTTGCTATCAGCTGTCCTGCAGCTCCACCTGGTCACTCTTCAAAAAAAAAAAAAAAAAAAAATCTTTCTAACTTCATGTCATCATGTCGAATATCTCAATATTTCCAAAATTTAAAGACTATTAATAAACAACTAGTAGATCAACTTACAGTGAAGATTTGAAATTTTTGGATGCTCTTTTCGAAAAGTTACAGCTAGTTGACCATTTTTTTAAAAGTTGAAAATTTTGCCTGTCCCGATCATTTTGTCTATACCCTGTAGCTAAGGTTAGGTTTAGGTTGGTTGATCATAAAAAAGCGTTAGAGAAGTTTTATGAACGTGCCTATGGTTTAAAGGGGCGTCCCAAAGGTGTTCTTCTTCTACTTCTTCATGGCTCGACGTTCGCATTGGAACTTGGCCTGCCTCTTTTCAATTTAGTGTTCTTAGAGCACTTCCACAGTTATTAATTGAAGGGCTTTCTTTGCTGCCATTGCATGAATTTGTATATTGTGAGGCAAGCACAACGATGACGATGACGATTCATAGCCTCTACCACTAGGCTAACTGGAGACCCGGTGTCCCAGGAGTCTAATAAGTTTTAGGGGCGTTCCAGGGGTCTACGGGATGTCAGAAGAGTTTCATGTGATTTCGAAGGGCTTAATGGACGTTTCAAGAGGTTTCAGGGTCGTTCCAGAGATGCCCTAGTGGTCATAGGGGGTTTCAAGGGTGTTCCAAATGGTGGTCAGGGTTTCGAAGAGTGTTCCAGGGGGTCCCTGGGGATTTCAGAAGAGTTACAGGTGAGACTGCATGGACGTTTTCAAAGATTTCAGGGGCATTCCAGCGATGCTTTAGGGGTCATAATGGGTTTCAAGGGTGTTCCAAGAGGTTTCAGGGGCGTTCCATGGAGGTTCAGGTGCGTTTCAGTGTTATAACGGTCGCAGGGAGTTTTAGGGGTGTTCTAGGAGATTTCATGGAGTTTCACGAGTTTTCCAGGGAGTCTCAGGGGCATTCTAGGAGTTTAGAAGCGTTCCAGAGGTATTTCAAGTGATTTCAGGGTGTTTCTGGAGCGTTTCAGGTGTCTTACAGCGTTTCAGGGGCGCCTTAGGCGGTTCAGTAGGTTTCAGGGGCATGTATGGTCAGCAGACATTCACCAATTTGCAATCGTCATAAAAAATAAAAATTCCTTCGTTTTACTGCTAAACTCTTCAACACAATATGTCACGCTGCCTCCCTTTAGCCGCAGTCAATTGTCGATACACTAAAACACGGAAATTCCCAGCACAATTTTTTACCAAACCCTGGCACGTTTCATCCGTAGGAAGGTGGACGACCCACGGACCATGACGACGACAACTGACAAGAAAAAGTTTTAACACAATTTTTCATCTTCCCTGCCAGTAGTTAGTAGGTTGGTAGCAGAGTAGTTATAGCTTCTCCAACTGGCGGTGGTGCGGTGCATTCATTCAGCAAGCAAGCAAGCAAGTGCTCCTGCCAATAAGTTTGGGAGGAGTTGCAAAACTTTACTTCGGGCGGCCGTCTTCTGCGTTGTTTTGGCAAGCGCAGAGGGTCTGCAGTTCGAGGAAGACGAACATGGTGTGGTGGATGAGGTGGAAGCCCCACAATTCGTCTCAGCTTCTCCGGTTGGTTGCTGCGTATCTACGTTCTGAGCGCCGCCGCAGCTTGGGATAAACGTGGAAGAGAAAGCGGCGGCAAGCCTTTAATTAAACTGTTATTATGGTAGTTTTGCAACACAACTCACAAAGGGGAATGCGATGGTAGAAGCGCCGCTGGAGGAGCGGTAGGACGTGTACTGGAGACTTTAAGGAAAGGGCTGTTTTTGGGGAAAACATGTAGGACAATAACGGAAGTCAAGAAGAAATGGGTCTACCAGTGATTTTGAATGTATGGCTAGATTATAAAAAAAAGAATTCAAACAATTGGCAGTATTGATAGCATTAAACACTGTCCACCAAGCATTCTCTCATGAATTCTTTAGGAATTCTTCTACAGATTGTTTTGAAAACTCCACTAGCGAAGACTTCTGGATTTTTATACGATTTCTTCAGTTTTTTTAATAATTTTACAGAGATTCTTTTGAATCATATTTAGGAACTCCTATGGAAAAAGATCAAAGGTTTTTGAAAAATTCCCCAAATGATTGCTTTTAGGAATTTCTCCAAAGATTTTTTTAGGAATTCCTTCGAGGATTGCTTCAGGTTTTTGTTTTTGGGATTGGAGATGCTTTCAGAAATTTCTCAAAGTATTACTTCGGATTTTTTTGCCCTGCGAAGATTCAACAGTTTTTCTGATGATTTAGTCTTTTAGAATTCCCTCCGCAAATTCTCCAGAAATTTCTTAATGGGTTTCTTCTGAAGCACTGTGACTAATACTGTCCATCAAGCATTCCTTCATGAATTGTTTAGGAATTTCTCTAAATTTCGTTTCTATAATTTCTAAACAGATTCTTTTGAAACTTATTCAGGAATCCCAACGAAAATATATTCAGGGATAACCTCGGAAATCACTCCAAAGGGTTTTTCAAAAATCCTCCCAATTTTTTTTGGGAATTCCTCCGAGGATTTCTTCAATTTTTTGCTTGGGATTAGAGATGTTTTTAAAATTTCTCCAAGTATTAGCTACTCCAATTTTTTTACCCTGTCAAGATTCCTTCAACATTTTTTCTGAGTATTTCTTCAAAAATTTCTCCTGGCATTCTTTCACAATTTCTTCGGAAATTTTTCAAAAAAATCTTTAACGATTCCTTCAGGATTCTGGAGTACTTTGAGTACTGTAAGTAATCAAACATTATCTCTTATTCTATTATTCAAACTTTTGCAAAATGCTAAACTTATCTTTCCAACTTCTTTCTGTTAAATTACCCTGAAAGTACAACTGGATCCCGTCGTACATCAACTGAACCAAAACTCGCTCTGCAGCTGCTGCCGGTGGGCACACTTCTTGTTTGTTCACCTAGACAAAATACCTACAGAAAACAGCAAGAACAACAACAAGAAGCACCAGCACAGCAAACCAGCTCGAACCAGCTGAATAAAAAGTTTATCTAATTTTTGTTGCTAATTTTCTTTATTTCCTTCTCTCGTTTTAGGTAAGTTTCAAATTTAATCAAAAGGGGACGACCGGCGTGGCACCCAAGCAACCAGCGCGCAGCGGGTGAGACCACTACACTACTAGGTGTAGTTGTGAAGTAGTGAGTGGGGGAAGTAGTAGCAGCAGCAGCCCATGTGGTCAGTTTGATGCACACTTCTCTTTCCGGGATAATTGGAGCAAAAGTGGCTGGTAATTGGCTAAACTGATCAAACAACGGCTAGCAGTCGGCCGGCTCTGAGCTGAACTGCTGCTGCTGCTGCGTGGTCGTTGTCGGTGTGGATTATAGTGTTCGTTCGAGTTAATTTTGCGGCGGTAAGTTGATTATTACTGGCGATCGAAATTCGCATGGTTTTCGGGGTTCCCAGAGTGAGTATGAGGAGAAGAGACGAGAGGGATTTGCGGCTGCGGGATTTGCACTCCGTTGTTCCCATTGTGCCAACGGTTTAATTTCGTTAGGTTGGTTAGATATGTATGCTGCGGCTTGGTTTTTGTCGGCAGTGATTGGCCAGTAAATTTGGGTGGTTTAATGGGTGGAAGAGGAAATATCCCTTTCGATCTCTATTAATTAATTATTTGACCAAAGCACGGTGGTTAACCACGTACTGACAAATTGAATGGCGTTTCACTGGAAAGAGTTTATTAAATGGACGGCAATCAAGGCAAATACTTGCTAATGCAGCGAAGTTTCTTTTTTATGTTTTTTTTTGTTGCAACAGTAACTGCATTGCAACTCTTACTAATTAAAAATATAGTAGGATCTTGTACCATTTGGGCAGATGTACCTATTTTTGGGCACTTGCCGCTATAACTAAGTCAATTTCAAACGGATCGATTTGAATTTTTTATAGAGATAGGCACACACAGTATCTAATTCTATACAAAAACTCAAATCAATCGGTTTGAAATTGACTTAGTTATTGCGACAAGTACCCAAAATAGGTACACCTGCCCAAATGGTACAAGACCGTATGTCATTTTTTCCAAAATAATCCATATCTTCTTCTTCTTTTCGGGCTCGACGTTCGCATTGGAACTTGGCCTGCCTCTCTTTAACTTAGTGTTCTTAGAGCACTTCCACAGTGATTTATTGAAGGGCTTTCTTTGCCTGCCATTGCATGAATTTGTACATTGTGTGGCAAGTACTATGATACATTATGCCCAGGGAGTCGAGAATTTTTTTCCGACCGGAACGGGAATCGAACCCGCTGTCCCCGGATTGGCGATTCATAGCCACTAGGCTATCTGGAGACCCAATAATCCATATATTTTCTTCGGATTTCTTAAAAATATGTCACGAATTTGATCTAACATTTGTTTAAAACTTTTATGGGGGTTTCTTGAATAGTTACAATACTTGCAATACGTGCTATTCACGATAATGGAAGAAGAAATTGAACGAATCGAACTTAGGTAATTCTCGTTTAATATAATGCATATTCATGTGTACCACGATATTGCACCAAATTAGTGACAAAATTATAAATATTTTACATTAAACATTTTGATTGGACATTTTGTCCCACTAATGACACGAAAACTGCACAATTATTAAGATATATTTTACGAAACTACAGTTACAAAATAATCTTTACAGACAAACCGACCACAAACATCAAAGTTGCACCAAAGTTACAAGAACTGGAATGATCACCTAAATATTTCGTTTATTTTGTATAACATCAAATTCAAGACAAAACTGAATCAACAATATTTCTCCATAATACACGGTTCGTGGCTGCCGTTCTCCATCCTCGGTCACGCCCGATGTTCGCCGAAGTCTCGCTACACCTGATCCGCCCATCGTGCTCTCTGCACTCCACGCCTTCTTGTGCCAACCGGATCTGTCGCGAACCCCAACTTTTCAGGGTTGTTGTCCGGCATTCTTGCAACATGCCCTGCCCATCGTATCCTTCCGGCTTTGGCCACCTTCTGGATGCTGGGTTCGCCGTAAAGAGCAGCGAGCTCGTGGTTCATCCTTCTGCGCCACACATCGTGCTCCTGCACACTGTCGAAGATCGTCCTTAGCACGCATCGCTCGAAAATTCCGAGTGCTTGCAGGTCCTCCTCGAGCATGGTCCATGTCTCGTGTCCATACAGGACCACCGGTCTTATTAGCGTTTTGTACATGGTGCGTTTGGCGCATGGGTGATTCTTTTTAGACCGCAGCTTCGTCTGGAGCCCGTAGTAGGCCCGACTTCCGCTGATGATGCGCCTTCGAATTTCACGACTCACGTTGTTGTCAGCCATCAGTAAGGATCCGAGGTAGATGAATTCCTCCACCACCTCGAAGGTATATCCCCGTCTTTCGAAAAATTACTATCCAGACGGATCCGGTCGTGTTCGGTTCCGCCTTCCACTTTGTTTTTGAGGCATTCACCACCAGTCCGGCCTTTGCTGCTTCGCGTTTCAGGCGGGTGTACAGCTCTGCCACCGTTCCTAATGTTCTGGTGATAATGTCCATGTCGTCCGCAAAGCACACAATTTGACCGGATTTTGTGAAAATCGTTCCCCGGCTGTTGAGCCCGGATCATCGCATCACACCTTCCAGAGCGATGTTGAAGAGTAGGCATGAGAGTCCGTCACCTTGTCGCAGTCCCCGTTGAGATTCGAACGAACTGAATAGTTTACCCGAAACCCTTACGCAGTTTTGCACATCGTCCATCGTTGCTTTAATCAGTCTAGTCAGCTTCCCAGGAAAGCCGTTTTCGTTCATGATTCTCCATAGCTCTGCGCGGTCGATACTGTCGTCTGGCGCTTTGAAATCGATGAACACGTGATGCGTTGGGACCTGGTATTCACGGCGTTTCTGGAGGATTTACTGTACGGTGAAGATCTGGTTCGTTGTCGACCGGCCGTCGATGAAGCCGGCTTGATAACTTCCCACGAACTCATTCGTTTTCGGTGACAGACGACGGAAGATGATCTGTAATAGCCCTTTGTAGGCAGCATTCACAACAGTGATCGCTCTGAAGTTCCCACATTCCAAATGGTCACCTTTCTTGTGAATGGGGCAGATCACCCCTTCCTTCCACTCCTCCGGTAGCTGTTCGGTTTCACAGATCCTGATTATCCTGGTGTCGTCGTTTCCTCCGTTGCCGTGGTCTGCCGTGTCTACGTTCTCCACGCCATTCAGGTGCTGATCGAAGTGCTGCTTCCACCTTTCGATCACCTCACGTCCGTCCGTCAAGAGGCATCCGTCTTTATCCCTGCATATTTCGGCTCACGGCTTGAAGCCGTTGCGGTATGCGTTGAGCTTCTGATAGAACTTCAGTGCAGTGTTTCTTGGGAACGGCGCAGCAGTTCCATTTCTTCGCACTCCGCTTCTTCCAGGCGGCGCTTATGTTCCCGAAAGAGGTGGGTCTCTGTATCCGCTTCTGTTTGTAACGTTTCACGTTCTGTCGGGTCCCTTGCTGCAGCATTACCGCCCTCGCTGCGTTCTTCTCCTCCAAAACAGTTCTGCACTCTTCGTCGAACCATTCGTTCCGTTGATTCCGTTCCACGTACCCGATGGTGCTCTCGGCTGCGCCGTTGATGGCTGCATTCACTGTACTCCAGCAGTCCTCTAGAGGGGCCTCATCAAGCCCCTCGTCTGGCAACGCGTCCTCGAGATTCTGCGCGTATGTTGAGGCGACATCCGGTTGTTTCAATCGCTCTAGGTTGTACCGTGGTGGTCACCGGTCGAGTTCAGTCTATAGTGTAAATTCTCTTGGCTTCTTCGGATATAGAACATCTTCGTGTCTGCCACATGCAAAATTGCCATTAGCAGAGAAAGCTCACAGTTAAAAATTGTGAAAGTGCTCAAAGAACATCCAAGCTGAGAAACCAGTTTTGTACCAGTGAGGACGTTATGCTTAGATTTAAAGAGAAACATGAAACAAAAAAAAAAACATGTAGCTACGCTAATGCTTGGGTATTGTTCAATTATTAATGGAGAAGTTCTCCAAAAAGCAGCAAGTTAAATCCATCAGTGTTAAACATTACCTAATAAATCCCATTCAAATTAAATGCAAAATAAGTTGCGGTCATACCTTCAACTCGCTTTTCCTTGTACTTGTACATAGCACCTACCGTCCAGGATGAAGAGTAATTTACCCGTACTGTCACGTCCTGTTTGAATTCATTCAGGTCCCTATCATTATCAAGATAAATGAAAGCGTTGCCGCTGCCTCTATCCTCCGGTGGCGGTGTCATCCAAGTAGCATCCGTTCCATCAACACCCACCGTGCGCACCCTACATCCCCGGTATGCAGTGTAGTCTATTACTTCCAGCAACCTCGTGCTGCGGTAGTAACACGCCAATGTAACCAGTTCGTATCATTCATTCTCGGCGGCTTACACCACCCTCCTGACAGAAGTATGTTGACAATTTAATTATCTTGCACCAGCGCCTCCGGAAGGATCACAATCGGATGAAGAAAAAACTACCGCCGCCGACGACGATGACGACGACGCTAATCTGCAGTAGCAGCAGCAGTAACTCCAGGCCAGGCGTCGCGTCGTTGTCATTGGACGCCACCGCTGCGCTGCCGGAAGCGACAGAAAGTCGCCTCCTGCTGTAACGAACAGTTACTATTGCTACTCCACACCATCAGCTCCGGTGCTGATGGTGGCGGCGACTATGGACGTCTGACGTAATATGGAAATTCGATTTGGCCTCGTATCCTCGAGTCGAGTGTGAAACCGTGGACCGTTGGTTGTTGGTGGTGTGGCTGACCGGAGATGAAACGCTCGAAAAGGGCATCATGAAGTGAGTGGTGGAAAAAATGAGTATGTCTGACGACTACTCGGTGTAATCCAGCAATGTAACAAGTGTGGTGACATGGCCCTTGCGACAGTGGAATGCATTGTCGCGCGCGCGCTCAGTTAATGGCAACCCAACCAACCACCAGCAGAGTGGCGATGACGACAGTAAAGGGTCCATCATGGATGGAAATTCGCTCTCTGAATGGTGAGGGGTGAGTCAGAAATTCCTGAACAGTAAGATGAGCATTAGTAGGGATGCCTGTTGGTTAGATGGCTATGTTTAAAATAAGGTAGGATAGGACACCTGGGAGGATTTTCGGCGTGGCAGTCGCAATTGCAATCAAACGATCAGATATTCTCCTTCATCCGACGTTTCGATGTGTATTACATCTTCTTCAGGGAATTAGAAGTGTTAATCGCCTTCATTTTGAAAGGCTTTGTGGAAGCATAATGCGTCCGAAAACTATCTAAAAAAAAACGTTGGAATCGACTTCTTGAACACTAGTTATGTTTTTGCCGAATTCGGTTCGCACTTCTAAATTTAAAAATCTCATCTCCCTTGTACGTATGTACGAGAGCAATTTGTTTATTGTTAAAACTGATTGCCTATCGTACAGGCTTCGCTTCCTCAATGATTGTGTTGAGCAAGAACAATTGCAACCGAGCTCGCTCTTCGTACTCTAGTGTCTAAGGGTCGTAAGTTCAAGTCTCACCTGAGCTGTGGATTTTTTTTTCCTAATTTAACTAATAATATACCCATCTGTACGTATATACGTTGAGTTACCTATTTGAAAATTAAATTTTATCACACGGATTACTATACAGAAAATTTGCACTATGCATGAGTCGTTCATTTTCAACTGTATAATCAGTGGTGCCAGCAATAATAGATTTTTTTTGTATCGCAATGTGAAACTTCCAGCCTTGCATGTGAAAAGAGCCTTAGTGCTTTTTGCAAACCAACCTGTTTCTGTCGTTGTAGAGCCCATTTCGATCCACCCTCGCACCCTTATCAGAAAGCACAATCTTCGAAGTATCTGTTAAGGGTATTGATGTTCGTAGGTGGATGTAGTTGGACCCTACAGCGACTGAAACATGTTTGTCTAGTCTAGTCTAGTATAGTCTACACGTACACAGCCATTCATTGATAGAATCCTGGAAAATGATAGAACCGACTAATTCTACCATTTTTCTTGACATTATTAATGCTTGCAGTGCATCAGAAATGCATTACATGCATTAAAGTGGCCATGTGTCTACTGTGCAGCGTTATTGGTTTTACAAGAAAGCTATAGAGTGGGGACATCTCGTACCAACTGCTCAGCTTTTTAAAAAAGCAAAAAACGTTGTTAATCGGTGGGGGTGACGATGCTAAGAAGGTTAATCAGGGTTCTACTCATGACTTAAAATAAAATTCCCTGAGTTTTCCAGGTTTTTCTAGATGTAATTTTGAAAGTTCATAATTCAAAAAATAACCCAAATTGTCTGAAAATTGTAAAGGGTGACTTTAGGGCATCATCGGCAGGTTTGTTCTCTTCGTCATGAGGGATTTATGTCGGCCAAATTGCCTGAAACTTGCTCATATTCAGCTTGGTTGGGAAGGATTTGATGCCAACTCTGAGTTCGACAAGTTTGAAAAAACCATGACGAAGAGAATAAAACTGCCGAAAATACGTAAGTTCTCCCACTCTTCAAAAATTCAAGATTTCTGAGCGTAATTCCTGGAATTTCTTCCTCCTTTCACGAGATATCTGTTTGAGTACGTCTCTATTTTTCTTGCAAAGGCTTTCCGATATACTTCCAGAGATTCTCGCTGGATTCCTCCTGAAGATCCACCCAAAACTATTCAAAGTGTCTTCAAGAATGTCATTGGTTGAGCCTTGTAGCCATGCGGTTAGAGTCCGGATAGATGAGGGTTCGATTCCCACTCCGAGCGGTGAAATTTTTCACGAGAATAGCTTCTTATCCGTAGTAGCCACTCCGTGTTAAGTTTCGATCAATCGGTGCAGCCGCCGGCTGAAGCCAGTGTCTGTGTCTTTTTTATTGATCTCCGGGATAGCTATCCAATAGGTTATGTCGGGATTTTTACCGATAGTTTTCCTGGAATTTCCTATAAGGTATTACGTAAGTTATATCAGGGGACATTCTGAGGAAAACCCGTAGAAGAATCCCTGCAATAACTTTGGGAGAAATTCCTAAAGGAGTATCTAGAATCTCGGGACAATTTCTGGTAAAGATTCCGGGAAGAATGCAGAGAACATCTATAAAAAAAATCTCAGGTGAATCACTGCAAGAAATCCGGTACAACTATAAGGAACAGCCTGGCTCTGAAAGAATGCAAGAAAAGAATTCGATGAGAAATATCAGCAATAACTCCTGTGGAAATCCCAAAAGGCACTCTGGAAAAAATTTTAGGAGAAAGTCCAAATTAAGAAAAACTCTGAGAGACATCTCATGACCAACTTCGGAAGGAATCTTCTGAGAGAAGTTCCAGGAGATACTCCAAGAGAAATCTCAGGTAAAACATAAAAATAAACCTCGTGAAAACTTTTTTAAGAAATTCCTGAAGGAGAGCAAGAAATACATCTTGAAGAATTATTATTATTATTATCTTTATTAAAGAGATTTGCAGCCCTAGGCTGGGCTCATCAAAGCCCAAAGCAATTGTTTGAACATATCACAGGAAACAATTAAAGAAATCTCTTGAGGAACTCTTGAAGTAAATTCGTAAAATCTCCTTCTGAAACCCTTCGAGGAACTTTAGTAGAAACCCCAAGAATAACTCCTTTAGCATCTCTGAAGGAAATTCTGGGAAGATCTTCTGGGGAAGCCCAAGAGGAACACCGGAAGGAATCGCGTAAAATTTCCATGGGGGATAAATTCTGGTAGAAATCCTACGAAGATTTCTTTGAGCAAAACACTGGAGGGACTCCGGGAAGAAATAGCAACCCCGTGAAAAACTCCAGGAAAAATCGGTTGGAATTCAGGAATCCTGAAAAAAATCCGGAATCTTGTAGCGAAATATCTATATAGATTTTTACTAGCAGGTTTTTTTTAAAATCAATACCAAAAAAATAGCGTCAAAAATAGGAAGGAATTTTGTAAGAATTCCTGGGAGATATTCCAGGAGGTATTTCTAAAGAAGTTCCAGAAACCCTGACGGAATTTCTAGGAAAAAATCTTGTAGCGAAATATCTATATAGATTTTTACTAGCAGGTTTTTTTTATTCATACGACCCAATGTTTTTTTATCAGAGTAAAATTTCCCTGAGTATTCCAGGTTTTTCTCTGTTAAATTAAATTTCCTGAGGATTTCCGGTATTCCAGGTTTTTCCAGGTAGTAGACACCCTGTTAATGTCACCCCTTGGTCTTTTGTTTCCTGGGATGGAAGCAGCCACTGAGACATGTTTGTTTACAAAAATCACTTAGACTCATGCTCGACTTATGCTTGACTTGAGGTGCACTACAACATTGTCCAGCATTCACATTGCCTACCTCATACCATTTTTGAGATATTATGCTTTTTTGAATCTGAATGACCAGTGTTGCCAGGCAATACTCTGTAATAAAATGACGCCAAAGATGCCACATGACTCCACATTCTCGACAGAACATTTGAATTCGAATTCGACCATTTGTAGCTCAAAACCGTGCTGATCGATGTTTGACATTATGCAGTGTTGCCAGTTCCAGAGAACATAATCAAGAACTGAATTTCACACGAACAACCACTCAAGGTAACTCTAAACATATGAGTTTATAGTAAACATATGAGCTATGCCAATTGTTGTGAGTTACACATTCAAAATTTAATTTTCAGTACAGCAGTGTTCCCAGCTCCCAGGATTTTTTTTTTGTAATATTCTATACAACTTAAAATAGCATTTGTCACTCATTTAAATTATGCTAAAGAGTCTGGTATATTGTAGACTGAATGTCTTCAAATGTGTAGTATACATATTTCGAATTATATGATTCTATTTGAATAGTGTTGCCATCTGATAGCAGAAATTATAATATCAATAACCATCACTGGCTGACAATGTTGTCCTTCCAAACTTTACTGAACGTTACATTTTCTTCTTCTTCTTCTTCTTCTTCTTCTTCTTCTTCTGTATGGTTCTACGTTACCACTGGAACTTGGCCTGCCTCTCTCCAACTTAGTGTTCTTTGAGCACTGCCACAGTTATTAATTGGAGGGCTTTCTTTGCCGGCCATGGCATGAATTACTATATTGTGAGGCAAGCACAATGATACACTGTGCCCGACCGGAACGGGAATCGAACTCGCCGTCTCCGGATTAGCGAACCACAGCTTTAACCACTAGGCTAACTGGAGACCCACTGAACGTTACATGTGTCTATTTAAAGAAAAATTTTCAATATCTAGGCAGTGATTAAAATGGACGATATTCTGAATTTTGTACGCAAAAAGTGGAAGTAACCCGATTTGGCGTTAAAGAAAGCGAACGTAAAATAAGGTCAAAGTGTAACTGTTCTATGTTAAAAATGAACTTAATGGATCCTGGTACAAAGTATACGCAGCACGGCAAAGAATTCCCTTAAAAACAAGCAAACCGATATCATAAATCCAAACACCATTACCAAACAAAACCAACGTCCTTTCACCCGTATCCGCCAGAGTTTCACGAGCCGTGTTCGCAACATTGTTGCATGTACCAACCAACCAACCTGGTCGAATCGAAAACATGCATCATTTTAACCCGATTTGCCATGATGCCACTTACCAAACCAAACCTCGAAACGGTCCTCAACAGCTGTGTGCATGTGTTGTGTACTGTAGGCCCCAGCATAGGGAGGTCAGATTGTCCTCTCTCCCGGCGACCGACGATGGCAACCAACGAACCGACCAACCAAGCAGCCAAAACTCAGCCGGAAAGCCTTCTGCACGGCCTACAACTCCAGCAGTATGCGCGGTCTCAAATCTTGCGGGGGCAATCTTGTTCCCACGGTTTTTCGCCGCTGCTGCTGCTGCTGCTTGTTCGTCGTTCACTGTCAGGAGGAGCTTTCTCCTTTTACGACTACGCCCGCTGCTGCAGTCACCGTGGCCGTCCTGGTTGCTGCTGCTGGTGGTGGTGGTTGTCGTCGACGGTGGTGGATATTTGCCGGATTTGTGGAATGTGCTACCACCACCACGACCACGCTACCGCCCCACCAGCAGAGGCACTGATCGGCTGGAACGGGATCGGGGTGACGACAACGGCCATGCATATTGGGACAACTATGGAAGAAGGTGGCCAATATTTGGCTGAAGTGTGTCCAAAAGCAGGAATTTATCCTACCCCAAACAGATCAGCTTATGATTTAGAGAGCATAACCATATTTTTCGCATCTATCCCACTGTTCGCAGGAACGAATAATATGCTAGTTTGTTAAGAGAAAAAGGCCTTCTGGAGCCTGCCAGCTCCAAAACGGATCTTTCTTATGCTGCTTCTTTGTTTTGTGCTCCTCGCTGTGTGCCTTGAATACTGGTCGGCGCGGCATTGTTGTCTTGTTGAAGCAGTAGACCGCCTCTGCATGTGCGCGGGTTGACTGTTTGTCGTCATCGCCGTCGTGTTCTTGTGGAGAAAGGATCCCCTTCTAAGGCGCGGCGGCGGCGCTCAACCACGTTCCTCGCGCAAGCACCAAACACTGCTGTTGTAGATACACTGCACTGCACTGCACTAATAAATCCGTCCGGAGTCATAAATCGTGTGGAAATCAATTTGAATTGGTACGCGAAAGTGCACCACCACCATGCCACGCCTCGGCCAAATAGAGTCACGCCGCCGCCGCAGCGGCGTGGCGTCCGACCGACGATGGCACGTCGTGTTAGAAGCACTCAGTCTCAGAAGACCTCGTCTCAGCAATTGATCCCTACGCGACTACGCGACTCAGTCTCTCAAGGATGGAGTTTCTGCGCTGACCTCGAAGGGTGCAACCTTAAATAACGGAGACACGAGCAACGTGGGTGGTATGGAAGCGATGCACTGTTTAGCATTTGCAGGAAAGTTGCTGGTACTCTTACACCCACTTTGAGTTCATTTGAATTATGTTGGAAAGCATCGCTTAGCGAAGTTGAGTTTATACTTCCCACTCGAAATTATGGTTGAATTGTAGCAAGAACCTTGTTCATAATCCATTAAAAAATTTCCTATTCTGTTCTTTTCTATACTATTCCTCCAAAGTAAAAATGAAATAGAATATTAGGGTAAGTGTACCAATTACGGCTATAGTACCAATTATTCGCTATAGTTGATTTTCACCTTTCATCGATGTAAATCAACAAGAAAAAATTTGTGAATAACATATCACGTTCACAAAAGATGATCGTACTCATTTAAACTCAACATTTTGCTCACATCACGGTAGACATAAATCATTTTCCTTAAAATTTCGGCTTCCTTGCACCCTTTTTCGTCATAGTTATGGCTAACCCCATAAGGAATGCATGCAAATAGTGCGAAAAGGAACCGAAATTAACAAATGTTACCATAACTGGTACAGGGTTCCTATCATTGGCACATGCTATAATAAATACTAAAAGTAGTTTTGGCTCTGTGTCTATATTTTTCATGTAAAGTATGGGAACTAAGCTGTCTTTTAACATATTGATGACATTCGATGGTCTTCTCGTTATTTTTGTATAAATAGCTATCCTTAGGTAGTGCCATAATTGGTACACTCTGGAAAGTGCTTCCGAAAGCTGCCTCAAATCGTTTAATGCTTGCTAATGTTTCAACAGGAAAAACTTTGAAATTCTAAAGGAATACCAAAGTGGTTGGAACGAGGTGTCCTCGCTTTATGACGCTTTATCGTGCAATCAAATTCAAAGTAGTTATCCACGGACATTGGACATACGTAATGCCTGAAGTTCATAGGCATAATATGTGATGAAAAATGGACAAATTGAAATTGAGTGGAAAAATTGCGAAAAAAATCCACTAAAAACACTAAAACTACCATGCTTTCACTATTGTTCGTAGGCACGCTCAGAGAGTGTTGGAAGAGGACATCTAAGGACCGAATGAGATGGAGAATTGCGAGAAAAAAACGTGGGGTGAGTTGGGCGTTGGATTCAGGTTGGCTTTCTACTTCACAGAATTGTTACTTGTTCTGTGGCGGATTTGATTAGACAGGGCTATCGAACATGGGGAGACGTGGGTTCAAACCCCAAAAGAACTAGGGTGCGGGCACCGGTTTTGGCCAGTCTAAGGGAAATCATTTTTATAAAAATAACCAATAATCCTATGAAAACAACCAATCCGTCAAAAGAAAGGTTTCAATCTATATTTTGAAGGAAAAATGCAGAAATCATGCCAATACTTGATTTTTGTATTAAAAGTGGCACTGGCCAAAATAGAAGCTCTGCCGCAGTTTTGGCCATATTCTTAAGTTTGGTTTCTATTTTGGCCAATCACGTGTATTTCTTATGGGAGTGGCCAAATTAGAAGCACCCTGGCCAAAATAGATATATGGGAGCAGATTTTTTAAGGAAATATATTTTTTTCTTCCAGTTTTTAATCAAAATGTGTGGTTTTCACAGCTGTAATCATCATATTGTATTAGGTTCTACTAGTAAAAAATAAATTTACGCCGATTTAGATCGCAACAGGCTCAATACCGCACTATGGCCAAAACTCCGGACTGGCCAAAACTGAAGCTTCTACCCTACGTGGATTTTTTACGCAAGTTTTCCGCTCAATTTGTCCACTTTTCATCACATATTGTCTATGAACTTCAGGCCAACATACCATTTCGGTTGGTTATCCGAAAACAACAACATTCGTGTTTTAGTTATCCATGGCAAATTTTTATGACGCTGCACAACCTGTAGTGGAGGACACTTTCATTCTTACTCCAAAACATGAACTGTGGAAGCTCATTCTTAACGAGTTTTCAATAGGATTCTTATGGCTAAAAAAATGGTCATTGCCCATTTTAACCACTCCCGGAACGTCCTGGGGCCCTGGCGGAACCTGTAGTGGAGAACACCTGCAAAACATATCGAGCTGGAGCGTATTATTCATGATTTTCCGTCAATGGGATTATTTTAGCAATAAAAATGGTCATTGACCATTGACCATTGACCATTCAGAAACACCCAAAGTGCTCTGGCGGAACCTGTAGACTTGTCCGCACTGAGCACATGAAAATTCTGCTCTTTTGATTTACACCACCAAAACCATTGTATTTATGTAATCTTTCTATCTTACTTGATAGAAGGATGTTTGAATATCCAAAATGTCATTTCAAACTGTCAAAATATCGCACCGCAGTGCCGCACTGAGCGTGCAATAGAAAATCACTGGGGTGAATTCACCCGTGTGAAATTCTCTTTGCGCGCACAGTGTGGCACTGCGGTGCAATTTTTTGACAGTTCCAAATGACATTTAAGATATTTCAACATCCTTCTATCAGACAAGGTAGGAAGATTGCATTGATACGATGGTTTTGGTGGTGTAAATCAAAAGAGCAGAATTTTCATGCGCTGAGTGCGGACAAGCTGAGTGCGGACAGGCTGTAGTAGAGGGATCTATGACATTTGGTCGAAAGACATTTAGTCGAATGACGTTTGGTCGAATGACATTTGGTCGAAAGTACATTTGGTCGAACGGACATTTGGTCGAAAGCCATTTTTTGGAAAAAGAAGCACATGACATTTAGTCGAATGGACAATTCGTCGAATGGACATCTAGTCGAAAGGCACTAACTGATGAAAAGAGATGTGAGTGGAAAATAATATCATAGATTTCGGTATCATAATTATTTGTATGTTATTTAACAAGCAAGCGTCGTTGAATAAATGTACGTCTCGTGCTGAAAAAATCATCATTTTGCAATTTGTTGCATAAATAACCATTTTGGCTCGCGTTCAGTTCATATGCAACACTGCGTCAAAGAATAGCCTATGTTTAAGGACAAACATCTTGAAATATCACTTTAACAGTGCATCAGAACTTCAAACGCACAATTCTCAAGAAGAAAGCTTCAAACAACAGTGAATTTTATTATGCTGTTTTTGCTCACTTATAATAAGCTTGAAACAAGAAGATCATTTGCGCTGGTTTTGTTTACGAAGAGATTTGTACGCTCGAAGTCGCGAGTAAGTGCCAAAGACGGCCATTGTGGCGGCCATTTTGGGATCCTAACCAATCTGTCCTTTAAAGAAGGAAAAATATCCGATGAAAAAGTCTGCAGCTATAACATCCAAAATATCAAACGGAAGAACAGCTTGTATTCAAAAGGAGAAATTGCTTCTGAAACATTCAGTGGGTATGGTACACAAATTACGTAACGCTAAAATCGGCCATTTCAGACCCCCTCCCCCCTACTTAACGCTTTTTGTATGAAAACTCAAACATTTTTGTATGGATCGTAACGCAACGCTGGACTCCCCTCCCTCCCCCTATAGCGTTACGTAATTTGTGTAAGATGACTAGTTGGTACAGGAAAATGTAATGAAATAAATAATCGTGAAAGAATAGCCTATGTTTCAAAGAAGAAAAAAATCATGATAAAAAGACAGCAGCCATAAGATTCAAACAAAGTACAAATACGAATTTTGAAAGAATAGCCTATGTTCAAAAGAAGGAAAAATCATAGATGAAAAAATCACAACCATAATGTCCACTCTTCACTCTCAGCACACTTGAAAAAACAGCATATGTTGAAAAGAAGGAAAATAGCTGATGGAAAAGCCAATATGTTATATGTACACAAAAACGCAATGAAATGGTGTAACTGGAAAGAAGAGCCGAAACCTACACTGCACTACAATGTTTGCTTTTTAATGTTTGATAAAATTACACACGATTAAATTGCTATACGACTTAACGTCCATTCGACCAAACTTACTTTCAACCGAATGAGTTCAGTAACATATAAATTATGATACCGAAATCTATAAAATTATTTTCCATTCAAAACTCTTCATCAGTTAGTGCCTTTCGACCAAATGTCCATTCGACGAATTGTCCATTCGACTAAATGTCATATGCTTCTTCTTCCAAAAAATGGGTTTCGACCAAATGTCCATTCGACCAAATGTCCGTTCGACCAAATGTACTTTCGACCACATGTCATTCGACCAAACGTCATTCGACCAAATGTCATTCGACCAAATGTCCTAAAGCCGTAGTAGAGGGCACTTGCACTCTTGTACCAAAACTTCGGCTGCTAATTTTTCATAATTTTTCGTTTATAGGATTTTTATAGCAATAAAAATAGTCACTGACCGTTTTTGCCACTTTTGGAACGTCCTGGGTACTCTGGCGGAACCTGTAGTGGAGACACTTGCATTCTTACTCCAAAACATACCGTTCGGCAACTCATTCTTCATGATTATCCATCAATAGGATTCTTACAAACTATGAGCATGATCATTGACTAATGTGGCCATTTCCGGAACACCCGGGGTGCCCTGGCGGAACCTGTACACGCTAAGAAAATGTTACTCTAAAATGAGTAAGATTCACACAAAACTGAGCTAAACTGGAACAGCTCAAAAAATGAGTAAATTGCATTTCCAGCGATAGCACTGGCCCAAGTGCAAAAATCCAACTGGTTTAAGCCGTATAATATTCTTCGCATCCTCAAGAATATTATACGGCTTAAATTGATGAGATTTTCGCACTTGGGCCAGCGCTATCGCTGGAAAAAAAATTTACTTAATTTTGAGTTGTCCCACTTTAGCTCGAAAATGAGTGAATTTTCTGACCGTGTAGTAGAGGACACTGGCACTTTTGCACCGAAACATACCGCTCGGCAGCTCATTTTTCATAATTTTCCGTCGAGAGAACTCTTGTAGCTATGAAAAAAATCATTGACCATTGTGGCCAATTCCGGCAGTTTATTCTTCATGTTTTTTCGTCAATAGGGCTCTTACGACTATGAAAAGGGCCAGTGGCCATTTTGCCACTTCCGCCACTTCGGAGGTGCAACCTGTTGTAGAGGACACTTGCACTTTTACTTCAAACCATACCGTCGAGCAGCTTATTAAATTCTCCCTCAATAGTTCTTGTCCACGCACGGACTCCCCTCCGATTGCATCTACGTCTACAACGGCGGAGTGTACGGAACTTGGGAAAGGTTACTGTTTTCAAAATTTGAGTGGAAGTTGAGGATAGAGAAAATGGGATTTTCAATGGTAATGACATTTCTGGTTGAATCCCTTTAATAATTCCTGGAAAAAATACCCGAGGAATCACAGGACGACATCCTGTAAGTCATTTCTGTTGAAACATCTGGAGGATTTCTCGGACAAATCCTTGAGTAGGCTTTGAAGGAATCCCTAATGCAATATGCGAAGAAATTTCTAGTCTCTAGAGAAATTCTTGATTTATTCCTGAAGAATCATTGGAGGAATTCCTTTCAAAATCTCTGAAGAAATTCCAGATGAAAATCGTGAAGAAATCCACAGAGGAATTCCTGATAAAAGTTTTGGGGAAATATCTGGAGCAATCCCTGCAGCAATGGCTTGAACATATCAAGCATGAATTGCAGGGTAATTCCCAGCAAGAACTTCAAGGCGAATCTTTATACAAATTTTGGAAGAAAACACAAGAGAATAATAAGTGGAAATCCTGGCGAAATCCCAAGAGGAGTCCGGGAAATTCAAAGACGAACTCTGCAGGGAAATTTATATAGAGGAATCTTAGAGAACTTGTTTGAATAATTTCTTTTTTCAAGAAATTCCCAAAGGATGCATCCTGAGTAAAATTTCAGAAAAAAATTCTAGCAGGAGTTCCTGAAGGAATTCTGAGAGGAATCCCAAAAATAATTCATAGGATAATTTTTAGATAGTTTTCTTGATAAAAGTAATTGCAAGAGGAATAATTGGAGAAATCCTTGCATAAATCTATCTATCTATATATACAGTGCGAGAAATAAGTATAAAGACAAAGCCGTTTTCCATACAAAATACTCATGTTTAGGGATCAAAATCTCTTTCTCTAGCGATTCGATTGCTATAGAAATTTGTCGGCAACCTTAAAATAACTAGAATTTTGGCTAGAAATATAAATCATCATCCATGAAAACGTTTATATCGACTTTTCAGATTCAAATACAGGTCGGACTTGATTATTCGGAGTCAGGTTCTGATGCTTCCCAAAATAATATCTCGTAAACGGAACGTTCTATGAAGCTGGTATTTTGACATTTTCTCAAGCCAAGTTTGTTTAGTGATCAGTCAAAATTTCAGCTTTTTACAACATTCCGTTTATGAGATATTATTTTGGGAAGCACTAGAACCCGACTCCGGATAATCGAGTCCGATCTGTAAATATAAAGACACATTTTTATATAGAAATAGGTGTCTTTACATTTATTTGAATCTGAAAAGTCGATATAAACGTTTTCATGGATGATGATTTATATTTCTAGCCAAAATTCTAGTTATTTTAAGGTTGCAGACAAAACTCCATAACAATCGAATCGCTAGAGAAAGAGATTTTGATCCCTAAACATGATTATTCTGTATGGAAAACGGCTTTGTCTCTATACTTATTTCTCGCACTGTATAAAAATAAATTTGACGTTCCTTTGAGGCAACAAAACTGACGAACCAATGAACCAATCGGCAGGAATACCAGCAAGAATGTCTAGAGGAATCTTAGTAGGTGGGATTAAAAGAGGAATACCTGATAAAATTGTAGGGAATTGTTTGAAGGAATCATCAGCATCAGCAGAAATTCCTGAATGATTCGTAGCTAGATTTTCTGGAGTAATTCTGCCACAAATATTCGAAGGATTTCTAGAATCTATGGTGGGATGTGTAATACAAAAAACTTTGGAAGAAGTTTTGGAGATGTCCCCAGCAGAAAATATACAACACATATCTCAGCTCAATGTTCCTTGGAGAATCACAAGTGTCTTCCAGGAATTCCTATATCCTCGGGGTAACAAAGAGAAACGGAAAATACACCACTAACGCTGTCCATCGAAACAGAATCTCGTCTCTTTGTAAATTCACCACTGAGATACCTCCTACGAAGATTCCTCTGGAAATTGTGGCAAATGTTCCATATTTTCTCCATCAGTCTTTCCCAAAGTTTATCCAAAAGGTACTTCATATGGATTACACAAAGAATTACGGAAGGAATATCGCCCTAAGAAAGACTTACGGAATTCTCTCTATAAACAACTTTTTTTTAATAATCTTTAAACCTGAAAATTTTCTTCGGATCCTAGAATATTACCAGAGAGTCCTTCAAGAAGTATTCCAGTGGTGTCCCCAAAAATCTACAACACTGTTGATAAACTATAATCTACATTTTTGTTTATAAACCTTAGATTGGTTTGCATAAAATTCTGTCTAAGAACTTTTTGAGAAATTCCGCTCGACAAATCCAGGGTGTCGCCAAAAATTACTCAAGGACGTACACAGATTTTTTTTCCTTCCAAGTTTGTCCAGTATTTGTTCAGAAAATTTACTAAAATTCTATCCGGATCTATTCTGCGGTACATATAGCAAACCTAATTTGATAAATACGATTAGTGTTCATATGTTTGGTCCCCAAAAAAACAATTTTAATCATCAGTTTCCTCTACTAGTCCTGCACGTTACCGTCGCTTCGATGCAGAAATTTTGACGCTCACTGTCGAATGATCATCACCAAGGTTGGTTAAAATGAGGGTCGATTTGTTTACTATTAGTGCAAAGCTGCTGTTTAGGTATTCGTCAATTAATTTCTTAAAAACAGTCAGAAAATCCTCCCGAAAGTCAAATATAACTCATGTCAGCAATTCTGTCCGGCATAGTCTAGAGAATTTCTACAGCACCTGTGTCAGAAATTCGTCTTCAACTGGTACAATACTGCCAAACACTACTCTTGTGAGAATATTCAGTTCACTATGGATTAATTTTTAGAAATTATAAAAACTAACTGGATGTAGCTTCAGCATTCTTGTCAAACATGTTGTATGGAGTATTTAAAAATTGTCTAGGATTATTGCGAGAGCAGCTTAAATTCACCGCAGTGAGTCAATGAAGATCAGATTATTAGTATGGGGTAGCTTCAGCTAAACTAAATGTACTCAACGGCTTTCCTTTTGACTCTACTTTGAGTTCGATGACTATTACATGGCGACCGTAACAAGATGGCAGATCCTTAACCCTTTGGAGCCGGAGGGGTCATATATGACCCCGGCGATGAAACCGAGCATAACAAACGTGTTCGACACCAGCGAGGTTGCGTCGACAGCGGCGAAACAAATCGGCTCCAAAAGGTTAAAGCAAAATTCATGCACTTGCACTCATCGCTTTTTTATATTCAAGCCTTCCCGTACTCTCAACCCTTCCCCACCATCCGAATTTTCACTCCCCTCCATTTCCCATTGTAATCATTGGATAATGAATTCCCATTACGGGGCGAGTTCAGAGGCTCTTCATCCCAAACGCTACTTGACATTAATGTAGCAGCATGTCGCCTTGTCCCCGAAAATAATCTTCCTTTCAACTTCCGTTCCGTTGTGTCATGCTCGGGTGATGGTTGTTGCTTGCGAGCAAGAAACCGTACTTTATTTAATTTTCCACTCCTTCTTATAAGTCGCGCGCTTTCATTCAGAACGGAAATCTTCGCGGAAAGCTCTCTTGCTACACTTCTCGTTCCCACTCCTCTTTCCCACCATTTTCGACAATCTCAACACGACATGGAAGAGCACAGAAACTTTTCCCCTCGAGCAACAGTAGCGCAGCGCACGCTTCAAGAAAGAGTTGAACAGCGTTCGGCTTCTGCCTGCTTCCTTCCCCGCGGATTCCGACGTTGTCGTCGTCGGCGTAATAGTCAAAATATGTCAAACATAATAATCATATTACTCAGAGCTCTTGTTCCGGAGAAGAATCACACTGTGTGTCGGTATCTTCCGTTGCGACGCCGTCTCCCTCTGGCCCTGGCCAGTCAGCCCCACCTCGAGTAAGAACGGAACCAACTTCCGTCGCCACTTCAGGTTTCAGATTCAGGTAGAGAAAGACGACGATTCGTTAAGTCAGCCATCAACGAGGTGAAAATTGCGCTACCATTTGCCACCAATTTCCATTCGCGCCGTCACCCCTGTTTTCACGTGCGTCGTCGTTCATCGTCGCCCATCTGTATGCAAATGTGTTTACGAACGGCCATAAGGACAACAGCAGCAGAAAAACATCAGCCATAAATCTTGAGCTCTCTAAAAAGGGGAAATTAAGTTAAGAGTAAACACACTCGTTAGACCAGCAAGCGAAGAGGACTGCTAGAACTGCTGGGAAGATCTTTTAAAGTTTTACTGTGTGGAAGAACTTGTCTTGCCAAGTGCACACACACGGACCGGTTTGCCGTCGTATTGTGCACTGGAATTATTGCAACTAACGACACTCAAATAGCAGAGTGATTAATTTTTCAAGTGTTTTTCTAAGTTTTGGTTGCTGATTCTGTGAGCGCTTTTAGTCAGCATGACAGCTACCTGTGGTGCCTATAGCCACTCAGAGAACACTAAGCTTAGAAGCAGGTTTTGTCCCAGTGGAGACGTTATGCCAAAAAGAAGATGAACAGCTTACCGTTCTGTGTGATGTCATTCTCCATCTGATTAGTGATGCGATTCATTTGCTGAATGTTGCCAATCGATAATGGGACCACAAATGATGTCCACGGTCCACAGTTTTCATTCCATTTTTCCTGATGACCTGCCAAGTTGCAATTCAATCAAAATAGGTTAACAATGTTTAACATATCGTACACGGGAAAAATATTTGTCGGATTCATTACCAAAAAGTCACGAATTGGTGAACCTGGCCGCTTCATGACATCATGACTATAAGTCGTAGTATCATGACCTAATCGTTGGTTATCATGAACAATTGTTACCTTTTCCATGACTAGTAGGTGATAAGCGGTCTGCGAAACCACTCTCGTTTTCATAAATAAAATATCATGACGCTTAGTTATTGTGTCATGATGCTCATGTCATGAAATCATAGCGAATTCATGACTTTGATTTCTGCCAACGTTCCACAGTGCATGATTCCATGACCTAATATTTTTTCTCGACAATTTTCTAAAACGTAACGCTAAAGTTGTACTACAAACAACAAAATGAGTTATGAAAATTTCATGATAACCTGAGTTTTGAAATTTCATGGTTCAACACATTCTCCGCGAAATCATGACTCATTTTGCAAGTTTTGCGTGCCCGATTTTTCCCGTGTATGCGCCCCTTCTCCTACTCTAAATCGTGAATGCATTTTGAGTGATGGATCCACACTCACCCACACACTCTGCGATGCATTACGAGTCGCCATTTATCGGCTGGCGTCGATCTTAATTAGTTCTAATGAGCTTCCAACAGGGTAGATATCATTCACCCGAATGACGAAGGGGTGGAAGGGGATTCCACGACTTGTCCAAACCTAATGCTTGCTGATCTAGCTAATTGTGATTGTTTTCCTCGAATTAATTTGGATTTCCCATTCCATCATCCCCACTAGGTAGTGCAGTGAGTGAGTGGATGCTGCGGGACGGTAATCCGGGAGGAGGTCCGAGAATTGATTTGCATTTAATTCCGAACGGTTTCAATCTGATGATGATCGCATCGCTTATCCAAATCCAAATCGATGGAAACTTTGCTCGCGCTCTACTGGGAGGCGTGGAATAATTAATTGAGATGGAATGATGAGCTGCGAACTGGCGCATCGACCTGGGAATGCGGGGAGGAGGGTACCGAGAAGTATGGATTTCAGTGTGTTTATCCGTATTTGAACCAATTTGTTGCCATTGGGGACGTTGTTGCTGTGTCAAAAACGTGAGGAGTTTGACCTGTGGCGTGATCTGGAAAATAGAAATCACTAATTATCATTAGGGTATCGCTAATTAACAATTAATCAGAGTTTTCCACAATTCTGCTTTTGTTTTGTTAGAGCTCACGTGTTAGCAAAAAGTTCACGAATTGGCAAAATGTGGGAACAGCAACCTGGAGATTTCTTGGGAACTTTTATTAAAATCTGTACGATTCGATAATGGATATTTATGTCTAATCAACCACGCTAAATGCATTTGAAGAGGTACTTGCACGAAATTATTTAGCCATTAACCTAACCTCGGAAAAGCCACTAACTAATAATAAATATCCTATTCCCACAGCAAAGGAGTCAAAATAGCAAGTTGTCCGATAAATTTTCCTTCCAAAAATGAACTTCGATTCCCATCAATGCAGTGGTATATTGCCTTACCTTCACATCGGTCATGATGGTTCACCATAGATTTCCTAGGTGAGCTAGCTGGAAAGGGGGTTGGGGGTTTCATTATTTTTGCTTGAGCAGAAGTAAGCTCAATTTTTGCTCCGGTGACGAAGCACAACATAGACCGAACGAATATGCAATCTTGGAATAAGTAAATGAATGAATCAGTGAATGGGCCTACTCGGGCAGGAAGTTCCAATGATTGCATCTTCCGATTCCGGGCCGGATAAATCGGTCAGCTTGACCGAGATGCTGTTACCTATGTACATAGTATGTACCCACACAGTACAACATGTGTGATTGCAAAAATGTTGCGAAGAGTTCGGCATTCCGCGTGGGTTAGGCGTTTGCACATGTTTTAGCAGAGGTTCTCAAGCCCTTTTTTCATCAAGAAGATTTTAGAATTTATAGTAAAACATTTAATGTATTTCTGAAGGAATTTTCGACGCTCTTGGATGACTTTTAGGAGACTAGCAAAAAAATTCTGAAAACCTCGAATCCTGCAAATTTGAGTTTACAAAGAAACTCTTTAGGAGATTTTTGGAGATATGTAATTCTGAATATCGAATAAACTCATGAAAAATCCCCTGGGGAATTGGAAGTCAAATTGAAATTGAAGAATTCCTGAAGAACCTTCCGAAGAACCTCTTGTGTAGGAAACTCTTGAAAAAATTCCCGGAAACCTGGAGTAATTCCTGTAGGAACTTTCGAAGAAATTACCGGAGAAATTCCTCAAGGGATTTCCGATAAAAAGTTCAGCATTTCCCGAAGGTAGCAGTCCTTGTATTTATTAAGGCAACAACTTCCTCAGAAATTCTCGATGAAACTTCAGTGGAACCCCTGAAAATATCTCTAAAAGAATCTTTGGAAAAGATTTAAAAACTACAGTGAAACATTCATCGCACTTCTTAATGAAATTCAGATATTATAACAAAACGAATCCGAGAACAAATTTTCTGGAGCAATATTTTATTTGAGTCAATCACTAAAAACTCATGCAGATTGCAGCATTTCGTGGAGGTATCCTGAGAGTTGCTCTCCAATGAAGTTTAGAAAGATCCTCGGAGAAACTCTTGACAAAAATTCATAGAAACTTCTGGATAAATTCCTTCGGGAACTCCAAAGGGAATCCCAGAGTAGCTACTTAAGAAATTTCCTAAAAAAACTCCTAAAAAAGTTCATGCAGGAACTTTGAAAGCGATTCCCGGAGATACCTCAGAAAGAATTCCAGGCGGAATTCCTGTAAAAAAATCCAACATGAAAGACACCCCGGAAAAAAACGAATTTGCCTCTAAAATAATAGCCCGTGAAATCCCTGGAACAGGTATGGGAAATGTCATAAAAATAAATGAAAAGAAAATCGCGTTAAGTACTGTTCCTTTGAATTCCACTAAGAATTTGCATCCTTTGACAGATACGTATTTCGACCTCAACTGTAAGGTCGTCTTCAGTGTCTTGTACTTGACTCGACTCAAGTCGAGTCAAGTACAAGACACTGAAGACGACCTAACAGTTGAGGTCGATCGAAATACGTATCTGTCAAAGGAGGATGCAAATTCTTAGTGGAATTCAAAGGAACAGTACTTAACGCGATTTTCTTTTTATTTACAGATATTCCCCTAACAAGCCCAGGTTAATCATCATCGTCATAAAAATGTTATTTCGTTATTTGTCACTTTCGCTGCACCCAGTAGGAAATGTTAATCGACGACATCATTGATTGTCCATAACTCATCAGTATGTATTATGGACTGATGCGTGCGAACTGATGAAATTTGCACCGAAAGTGGTGTAAATAAAAAAAAAATGTCATGACATTTTTTTTTTCATGAAATTCCGCGACATTTTCCATCCCTGCCCTGGAATAATTCCCTGAAGAACTATTGAAGGATTTCCAAATAAACTCCAGAAAAAATGCTTCTGTTTTGACTCCTAGAGGGAGTCTTGAAGAAATTGCCTGCTTAACTTTTATAAGACCTCCCGGAAAAATCCTTCAGGTTATTCCCGAAAAAAAAAAACATAAAGAAGTTCAAGCCTGAAAAAAATCTTAAAAGAACCCCTGAAGAAATTCTCTGGTGAACTACTCCATGAATTATCGGAGTAGTTCCAAAAGAAATTCTCGTAGGAATATCTGTAGAAACTATTAGAGGATCTATTGAGGGAGTTCTTGAAGGAAATCCGGATAAAAATGGATTACTCATGGAATCCTATAAAACCTCGGAGAAATTTTCAAAGGATCTTTCGCAAAAATCACAAGAAGATCACTTTTGAAGACATCACTTAGACCACAACAACAAAAAATTCCCGAACAGGTTCGCTGAAGAAATTATTGAAGGAACTTTTATAATAATTCTCGATTATAACTATTATTATATTCATATTTTATTATCACTCTTTACCAGATGTGTTGGGATTCATGCCCAAGTACTTTTCGATGAAGTATCCCAAGTATTCATCATATTCGCACACATTTAATAGAATTCCCTGCAAAACCAATCCACAAAATTTTGGACGAACGTTTGAAAGAATTGCAGGAAGACTTATAGAGAAATTTCCGATATTTTGTGGAGAAGTTTATAGAAAAATGATTGGCACAATTCTAAAGAAAAAAAAACACGGAGGGAAGGATTATTAGCAGTTGTATGACCATTTTATGTTATTTAGAGAAATGAATTCAACCTAGGATATTAAAACATGACGTGATTCCGCGAAAAACAATCTAGGATTGATTCCCAGAGAAGCTTCTAGAGTATGCCCAGGAGGTAATTTCAAAAGAAACTCTTGGAATTCCGGGAATTGCCGGAGAAAAGTGTGATGAAATATTCAAAGAGTTGAGAAATATCCCCTTAATTTTATGGAAAACCTATTACATATATTCTAGAGTAATCCCTGTGTATCGTCTAGGGAGAAGCTCTTGATCAATTTTTGGAGAAGACGGGGCTGAAGGTGATCCTAAAGGTTGCTTGAAAAATGATTATTTATGGAAATCTGTTTTTTTTTTGCCTGACCAATGTTGGCAGGTATTTCTGCAAACTCTAATGGTGATAAAGGTTTATTTTAAGATCCTTGAAATCTTTAAAAAAAACGTACAAGGCCGTTACAAATTTTTATTTCACTTTTTGTCCCACCACTCTTTGCCTGGGGGATAAAAATAATAAAGCATTTAAGGCCGGACGGGACGGTGGTTGAATCGTCCGCCATTGCTCTGTTGCTAGTAAGATGCAAATCTCAACTTCTACTTCATATTATTGACTAGAAATTTGATCGTTCATTTGCTCACTTGTGGTGCACAATCGACTAAAGTTTCAGCTACGTCAGTGCAGTGGAAATTGATATTTGCTTCTTCAAAATCGCGAGGCAAATTGTTAGAAAGAGAGGGAAGATAGGAAAAATTACACGTCGTCCCGTGCGGCCTTAATCTGAAAAATATTAAAAACTCATCGGATTTGTTAAAGATATTTTGGCAAGACCCGATATTTTGATTTTTTTTTATCGGCCCCCTCAAAATGCAAAATCCACAGAGTTGATGTACACGTGCTGTAGTCCCATGTACGGGAGCCACATGGCAAGCGAGCTACCAGGAGCTCTGTACATTTTGAGACTGAAAGTGGTGTGCCTCATTTTTCTCAAGATGTGTCTAATGAGCTTCGTCTCATGCGCTGATTAAATTAGAAAATTTCACGACAAAAACTTTCTAAACGAACGAGAATTGATACCTTAACCTTTGCATTGAGAGTCCCTATTTAGTCGTATCGTATAGACCAACCAGAAACTTGAGTTGTGTACGGAAATAAGTTGTTGAGGTTCTTCGTTACCAAGAAGTTGTTTTTCACCGTAGATACCAACAGCTCACGCAGCGCATGAGACGAGCTCCCCGGGAGCTAGGCGCTAAGCTCGCTCCCACCAGATTTTCATGAGCATCCTAGCAGCGCAGCACATTGCGATTTTAAAGAGCTGGGAGACAATTTGGTAGGAGGCTCGCTGTCACATTTATGTACACATGAGCAATGGGAAACTCTGAAAATCCAGTCAAAAATTTTTGAAGGGAGGGGGGAGACAAAAAGTCAAATTTAAATTTGTATCAGCCTAATACAGAACTGAATCGAAATCAACGAACGCCATACCAACCGCTGTATCTAATACATTGTAATCAATCCACATGTACACTTGCATTATTTTTATGAGCAATTTAAGGAAACAGTAATTTAAAAAAACTACTACTAGTAAAATTTCACTAAATTTTAACATTTTGCCGTCCGATTCAAACTTTGAAATAGTGGCAATAACCATCCAGGTTTATTGCGTGAATGAAATTGCAAAATTGAAGTTTACAATTTTTAGAAACATAATTGAACAACATATGTCCATACCAAAATCCTAAATTATTATTCAACAATTAGAAAATACCGGACAGAAACAGAAAACTTGTGTTTTCAAATTGATCTCAAAATTTATTAGGAAAGCTACTATTGACTACAGACAGTCATATATCATTATCATAATTCGAAGAATAATAGAATATTTGTAAAATTTCGCGTAGTAGGGTAATTCGCCAATTGTTGAACGGTTAGTACCGGCATTTTGGTTTTCGTTTGTTTTTCCGTGCATAATTCCATTTTAGTTGAAAAATATCCAGTGAACGCCTAGATCTACTTATCCCTTATACTGCCCATTGAATTTGTATTCCCTTAAATTCCATTTTCTAAGAGAAAATAGAACATTTGTATGGGAAGTCTGTAACCCAAATGTTGAACGCTTCATTAAGCTAGCTCATCCTAATGTTGGACGGTTCTCGCCAATTGTTGAACGGTTGAAGCTTTGTTCGTAATTGATGACGTATAACCCGACATCAACCTATCATTCACCTGTTTTTATTTTGGCCACCAAACCCAACATAGACCCAACAGTTATCCGATGTGAGTCCAACAGTGGTCCAACATTTGATAAAATTTGACCCGACTTTGACCCGACATCCGATATTTTTTCACTCTGGCGGATTTTTTTCCAGGTTTTTCGTGTTTTGTGCCCAGCTAGTCCGAGCTAGTGACAATTCAGTTAAATGACAAGTAAACGCACATTGGAAGAGAGCTCTAGTGGACTGAAACCATTTTAAACATGACTAGATGCAAAAATGGCAGAGAAGATTTGATTAGAAGCGAAAACGATAGAAGAAAAGTACGCCTTTAAAAGCCCCTGAAACTCTCCTAGAAACCCATGGGACCCACTCAACCCCCAACAACACTCATGGGACGACCCTGAAATCCCTTGAAAACTCATGGGTTGCTCCTGAGCCTCCTGGAACGCCTTAAAATACTCCTGGGAGCCCCTTAACACTCTGAATTCCTCTTGAACACCTCTGGAACGCCCTTGAAACCCATTGAAAACCACTGGAATCTTTCTGAAGCCCACTGGTACACCCCTAGAACATCCCTGGAACGCCCTTGAAACCCCATGAAATTCACGGTTAGGTAAAGTGAAAAAAAATTCTAGCATCGTAGGTTATGCCAGTGTTCAACAATTGGATCATGGATGCATAATGATAGTGTGATAAGAAAAATATTTTTTTAACTTAAATTACAATGAAAATGTGATTTTAAACAATGTTAAACTGTTAGTGACATCCTTCCAGTTCTTGTAACTATGGTGTGCCTTTGATATTTGTGGTCGATTTGCCCGCAAAGCTTATTTCGTAACAGCAATTTCTTAAAATTAACCTTAAGAATTGTGCAGTTTTCGCGTCATCAGCGGTACAAAATTTTCAATCAATTTTTTTGACGTAAAATATGTATAATTATGTAACTTAATTAAAGCAATATCGTGACCCACATGTATATGCATCTACATCTTACGTTTACGTTGGATGAAAATTACTTAAGTAAGATTTATAATAAAATATTCAGAAACTGTTCAACATTTGGGTAGTGTTCAACAATTGGCGAATTACCCTAAATATCCGAAGACATCGTTTAAACATTATACTAAATATTCAATTCAATTGTTCGACCACCTTAAGTGCATCTGTTCTAAAATGTTTTGGCAAATTCCTTGGAACTTCCTGATTTCCAGTAATTCCTTTGGACATTTTTCCGGCAACATATTTAGATGTTTTTTTTTCTCATTGTTAGGGAATTTCTCTGGCAATTTATTTGAGAAATCTGTCGATAACAACGCCTTTGGAAAAGTTGCAATGGTTTTGGAAATTTCTTTGGTAATTCGCTTGGATCCCCTTCGAAAATTTCTTTGGAAACTTCTTTATCAGCACATATTTTAAAAAATTCATCGGTAATTCGGGAAACCGAATCGGCAATTCCTGTAGGAGGTAACTCGGCATTTGTTTTGCAATTTCATCAACAAAGCTTTTTGGAAGTTGTTGCGGGAGTTATTTGCTAATTAGTTTTGGAATATCTCCAGCATTTTTTGTTTTTAACCCTCTGATGCCCAACCCCGCCTTCAGACGGGGTATAGTTTGAGCATTTTGGTATGTTTTTCTTTCATTGGAAATCAAAACTTTTATATTTTTAACTGATATTTAGGACTGTTCTGTATATATCAAAATTGTTTTTGGTGTCTTTTAATGTGTATTAACATTTTTAGATAATCATTGAAAAACATATATTTTGGTTACCCTTCAGATGCCATTGTTTCTTTTGCATAGAATCGCAACAATTAACTTATTCTAAATTTTTCATCAATCATTCTATTATAGTAACAAAGTTTGAGGGAGTTGAATATAAATTATTTTCCTTGAAGTAACACGGAAACAAAAATTTCCAAAAATATTTTAACAGCATATATAAAATCTTAAAAAATCGGTGTCTCAAATAGGCTTCCAGGAAAAATATAAAAGTGTAGGGATGTTCAAAAATTAAAAAAAATTCAAAACCCAAAAACCAAACACAAATTTGCGAATTGAATAGAATCACCTTTCAAAACATGTTTAAATCGATTTTAGATGGCGATAAATGGTATTTAGATCAAAATTAAAAATTTGGGTATTTGAGGGTTAATAGCTCTAGCATTTTTTTTAAATAATTTCATTTGCAATTGTTTCAGCTATTTTATTTTCTGGAAATCACCCATCAAATTCCTTCGGTAATGCCATCAGTAACTAATTCGGCAATACTTCTGTGATTGTTTTCGCATATTTCTTTGGAAATTTCGTCGGCAATTTTCTTTGGAATTCGCTCGGCAATTTTTTCAAACATATTTTCTGTAAATCCTTTGGGAATGTCTACATCAATGCCTCTTAGAATTCAATTGTCAATCTCCTTGAGAAATCTTTTGATAATCCCTTCTAAAATTCCTTGGAATTTACTATTTTATGAATAACTTCTGCAATGTCTATGAGTTCTCCATATTTTTTTTTTGATTTTTTTTTTCAGTGATGCGGCGGTGCTCTTGGAAATTTTTGCGACAGTTTCTTTGAGAATATCTTGGTAATTTCTTTGAAACTTGCTTGAGAAATGTCATCGACAATTCTTTTAAAGAATTCTTACAAAAATATCTCTGAGGTTATTTTGGCAACTTCTTTAAAAAATTCTTTAGCATATCTTTCGGGGAAATTCGTCCGTAATAGCTTTAGAAATTCTTCTGGGATTGTCTTCAAAACATCGTACAGGGAATCGCGCCACTTGGGCGGTGGCTTCTATATTCGTCTGTTTTCCACTATAACTCAGTCAAATTTGAACCAATTGACACAACTTTTGGAATGTGGTGAGATAAGTATAGTATCTACCCGTGTACAACATTTCAAGTCAATTGGTTCAAAATTGACTGAGTTATAGTGGGAAACAGACGAATATAGAAGCCACCGCCCAAGTGGCTCGATACCCTATCTTTGGCAACTTCAATGGAAATACCCTCGGCAATTCCATTGGGAATTTATCAGGCAGTTTTTCGGAAACTTTTTCGTTTTTTTACTTCTGTCACAGTCCCTATAAACATTTCTTTGGTAAATAATTGAACAATTCCATTTACATATTCTTTTGGAAATCGCAATTTCTTTGTAAATTCCATCTGAAACAAATTCCTTCAAAAATTCTTCCCTCTAAAAAAAGTGAAATAACTGCGTACTGCGAGACATCGTTTCTTGGTATTTTATCTTACTGTGCCACATGTGTCAGAATTCAGTTCAAACTGTTGTGAAAACAGATCTCCAGTTTGGGAAACAACATTTTAGATGATTGCCTGCACTCGTCCGACTTGACTGTACCTGGTCATATCCCTCTCCACCCCTACTTGTGAACTTTCTTGAACGCACGTGGGAGCATTGTATTCTCAATGAAAAGGCACTACTGGTGCTTACTTCAAAACGGTCGTCCCATTCCGTTCCGCAATCTGAACGGTTTGTAGGTTTTGTAGTTCTGAGCCATGTTTTTCCTCCAAAGATGTGAAACTGATACCGTGTGGTGAAGAGTTAAATGTTTTGTAATCGGTTTTCATAGGTTATTTCAACTGGCATAACAACGCACGGATAGCGAAACATCAGTAATTGCTCTGCCTAATGAATACATCCGTCTATGATAGCTCTCTAAATGATTCACGGTTCTAACAGTTTAGTTTTTAGCAAATGAATCTAAGCAACAATCAGTTTGGTACGAAAAACGCCCTAAACAATATTGATTCGTTAAACATTTTGCCAATTTCTTCACCATCAGGAAATAAAAGTTAATCCATTAAAACTCGTAATTGCTTTGGAAATCTCCCACTTCTCCTCCTTCAATCTTTCTCAAATGTTCAGGAATGTGAACGTTTACCCAACTCAATTCCATTCACTACTCCCGCCGCCGCCGCCGCTATGACTTCATTTCCTTCCACATCCCTCTCCTTCCCGTGTCCACAATCCATAACCGCCGTCATCACACAGAGCACGAAACAGCCCCAGCCGCCATTCATAAACATCGCGGCCAGCGCGGTTTTCGCGGTTTAACGCGCTCGCGCACGCTCTCTCGCGCTGCCGCTGCCATCGCTGCCGCCGTACGTTACGTGTGTACAATTTCATTCATGATTTTTTCGCCGGTCTTGCTTCTGCTTCTGCGCGCAACAACAAAAAAATCACACACTCACGCTCTCCCGCCGCCCGGTCCGACCCGAATCCGACCCGAGAGCCGGGCAAACGTCATTCATTTGTTTGGTGCTGGCTGCCCATTGTTGTTACTACTGCTGCGCCGCAAACAATCTCCCTTCGAAATCGCTGAATGGTGCTGCAACCTCCGCGCCGTGCCGGGTCGCCAGCGACGATGATGACCACACGCGACAACGCGTCCCAGAGAGTGGCGCAGTCCGTCGAATAACTTCATTCATGCGATTGCTGTATTTCTGACTGCCACCCCTCAGGCATCGGTTTTCTAATTCGACTCGGTTGGGATCAGGGGCGATCGATTGACGTCGGGTCGGGACGGGACGGGATGGTATTCGAATGTATCATGAGATTAGGTGTTGCTTCATCTACGATCTTTGGTGCACTAGAAGAACTGCTTATTTTGTTTTTCAAAAAAAACTGAAAGTCTACAGATGTTACTATCGATGTCCATCGAACTGAATAATTTGCCATGGTTTGGATTTAAGTAAAAAGGTTTCAGTGCCTGGTCCAATAGTTTCTCCATGAAATTCCTCCGGAGATTCCTCCGGGAATTCCTCCGGAGATTCCTCCGGGAATTCCTCCGGAGATTCCTCCGGGAATTCCTCCGGAGATTCCTCCGGGAATCCCTCCGGAGATTCCTCCGGGAATCCCTCCGGAGATACCTCCGGGAATTCCTCCGGCGATTCCTCCGGGAATTCTTCCGGAGATTCCTCCGGGAATTCCTCCGGAGATTCCTCCGGAAATTCCTCCGGGAATTCCTCCGGAGATACCTCCGGGAATTCCTTCGGAGATTCCTCCGGGAATTCCTCCGGAGATTCCTCCGGGAATTCCTCCGGAGATTCCTCCGGGAATTCCTCCGGAGATTCCTCCGGGAATTCCTCCGGTGATTCCTCTGGAGAGTCCTCCGGGAATTCCTCAGGAGATTCCTCCGGGAATTCCTCCGGAGATTCCTCCGGGAATTCCTCCGGAAATTCCTCCGGGAATTCTTCCGGAGATTCCTCCGGGAATTCCTCCGGAGATTCCTCCGGGAATTCCTCCGGAGATTCCTCCAGGAATTCCTCCGGAGATTCCTCCGGGAATTCCTCCGGAGATTCCTCCGGGAATTCCTCCGGAGATTCCTCCGGGAATTCCTCCGGAGATTCCTCCGGGAATTCCTCCGGAGATTCCTCCGGGAATTCCTCCGGAGATTCCTCCGGGAATTCCTCCGGAGATTCCTCCGGGAATTCCTCCGGAGATTCCTCCGGGAATTCCTCCGGAGATTCCTCCGGGAATTCCTCCGGAGATTCCTCCGGGAATTCCTCCGGAGATTCCTCCGGGAATTCCTCCGGAGATTCCTCCGGGAATTCCTCCGGAGATTCCTCCGGGAATTCCTCCGGAGATTCCTCCGGGAATTCCTCCGGAGATTCCTCCGGGAATTCCTCCGGAGATTCCTCCGGGAATTCCTCCGGAGATTCCTCCGGGAATTCCTCCGGAGATTCCTCCGGGATTCCTCCGGAGATTCCTCCGGGAATTCCTCCGGAGATTCCTCCGGGAATTCCTCCGGAGATTCCTCCGGGAATTCCTCCGGAGATTCCTCCGGGAATTCCTCCGGAGATTCCTCCGGGAATTCCTCCGGAGATTCCTCCGGGAATTCCTCCGGAGATTCCTCCGGGAATTCCTCCGGAGATTCCTCCGGGAATTCCTCCGGAGATTCCTCCGGGAATTCCTCCGGAGATTCCTCCGGGAATTCCTCCGGAGATTCCTCCGGGAATTCCTCCGGAGATTCCTCCGGGAATTCCTCCGGAGATTCCTCCGGGAATTCCTCCGGAGATTCCTCCGGGAATTCCTCCGGAGATTCCTCCGGGAATTCCTCCGGAGATTCCTCCGGGAATTCCTCCGGAGATTCCTCCGGGAATTCCTCCGGAGATTCCTCCGGGAATTCCTCCGGAGATTCCTCCGGGAATTCCTCCGGAGATTCCTCCGGGAATTCCTCCGGAGATTCCTCCGGGAATTCCTCCGGAGATTCCTCCGGGAATTCCTCCGGAGATTCCTCCGGGAATTCCTCCGGAGATTCCTCCGGGAATTCCTCCGAAGATTCCTCCGGGAATTCCTCCGGAGATTCCTCCGAGAATTCCTCCGGAGATTCCTCCGGGAATTCCTCCGGAGATTCCTCCGGGAATTCCTCCGGAGATTCCTCCGGGAATTCCTCCGAAGATTCCTCCGGCAATTCCTCCGGAGATTGCTCCGGCAATTCCTCCGGAGATTGCTCCGGCAATTCCTCCGGCAATTCCTCCGGAGATTGCTCCGGCAATTCCTCCGGAGATTCCTCCGGGAATTCCTCCGGAGATTGCTCCGGCAATTCCTCCGGAGATTCCTCCGGGAATTCCTCCGGAGATTCATCCGGCAATTCCTCCGGAGATTCATCCGGCAATTCCTCCGGAGATTCATCCGGCAATTCCTCCGGAGATTCCTCCGGGAATTCCTCCGGAGATTCATTTGGGCATTCCTTTGGGAATTCCTCCGGAGATTCCTTTGGGAATTCCTCCGGAGATTCCTTTGGGAATTCCTCCGGAGATTCCTCTTGGAATTCTTTTAGGGATTTCTCCGGGAATACCTCCGGGGATTCCTCCGGAGATTCCTCCGGGGATTCCTTCGAAAATTCCTCCGGGGATTCCTTCGAAAATTCCTCCAGAGATTCGTTCTGGGATACATCGGAAATTCCTTCTGGGATCGCTTTGGAAATTTCTTCGGAAATTCCTTCAGGAATTCCTCCGGGGATTCCTCCGGGAATTCTCGGAGAAGTGAGGCATCTCTGTTTTTATACCAGACTAAAATGCGGAACGCACATTTCCACTCGATGGTGTTGCATTTCATCTTCCGCATTGCATTGAGTGTACTCCCGCCCGACAGTGCACGTCATTTTATGTTTTTAGGGCGACTGCTGCTCATAGCTGTAGTGTGGTATGCTTTTCATCGAAATGCAATTAATTTCTAATCCATTGACCTGATTTTGGCTTCGGTGTTCGGTTGTGCGCGTCTGTGTGTCAGCTGCTGCTTCTGGCTGGGAGCTGTTGCCGACCGGGCTTTGGCTAAGCACAAAGTGACACCGGTAATTTATGGACGATTGGGAAATCATCCGTGATTATGGGGAGGTTCGATACTTGGAACTGAAGCGGGAAACATGAAAGGGACGACGTCTAGTTTAGTTGGCTCGAGCGCGGGTCGGCATTGGAAAGTGCGTATGAATGTTGCATTTGATCGGTCGAAATTGATGTCGCGCGGTTGACCGGGTCCTAATCCTGGTGAATCGAGTTTTGAGTGAAATTAATTGCGAGCAATTGTGGCGTGGCACGCTCTGTGACAAATGGTTTATTGAAAGAAGATTAGTGACGTTTCGATTGCTTCGGATGACCTCCCCCCGGGAGGAACATGTTGCTGAGGTTTTAAATTCGTGCAGGCGAGTGACGGTCGCCATGTGGTAGTGAGCTTCATCAGAATTTCGACACCTTGTTCAATAGTTTTGGACTGACTCATTTCAGTTGTTTTTAGATTTCTCATTTTCTTGATTTGATGTTCTTATGAACTTTTTCATCGTTTTTTTTTAGTTTAATATATAAATGCATTCAAGTGATTTTTGTTATCGATTTCGTAAAAACGCCGTCCAAACAGTCACACTTTTTTTTTATTCTTAATCACTTAACCTAATTTACAGCTCTATTGTTAACTGGGGCACTACGTGAGCAATTTCAATTGACAGCTGCACTTACATTTTTGTACAGCGCCTAGATTCTATTCTACTTTATGGAACTGCTTGCCTTTCTGCTGCTTTCACTTTTTCTACTTTATACCTAGTAGAATGATGAGCACAAGGATGATGATGGATGGCCGTTGTTCCTTTCCAGTCCGATTGAGGGTCCATTATGAGTAGCAGTTCGCCGATGTCCAGGTATCCGGGTTCGTTTGAACCATGGGGCTCAGAAGAGGGTCAGTGTCAGTTGCTCTCGGGGGGAAAGCAACTGACGAAAAATTGCAAGTGCCGGGGCTGGGAATCAAACCCATGACCATCCGCATATGAAGCGAACATGTGACCAACTACGCCACGGGCCCCGGCAACAGTCACACTTATTGTGCAAATTCACGGGAGCGGGAAAGCCGCATCAAACCAGTTGAGTGGTTTCCGTCGCTGGCACTCAATCTGGACGAAATTGGCCATGCGTGTGTACCCCCGGATTGGAGTGTTTTGAAGAACCCCCAAATAAACGTAAATTAGTGTCACTTTTTCGCGAGGTAAATACACGCCGTCTGAGCTTGACAGCACGCATCACGCAGGGCAGGGCGGTGGCGATGATGGCCCGATAAAGGTAATTGAGTAATCTTTTACGCTACGGTTCGGTAAAATCTACCACAATCTGAATGGGAGCTTTGAGCAGATTTGAGCAGATGAGGGGGAATGGGGATGGTGTGATGTTTATACGTGCGTGGTTACGTTCAGTGATTTCAACCAGACGCAAAATTTCCCAACCACAACGACGACGACGATGACGACGATGAGTGCGTGTGTTGAAGTCAGGTAGCTATTTTCATGGTTGGAAGTTTCCCCTTTCGTGTATTTGTCTAGCGATAAGCGAGGGTGCAAAAAATTTGACACTTGGGCGGTAACCATAACGAGGAGGTTGTTTTTTTTTTCATTCTTGTGGGGGAATGTTTATTTTGGATCGGTTGCCTCTGACATGGATGCACGGTTATTACTCAAACTGTCAAACCCTACCTGGCGTGTTCAGTGAACGCACTGATTAGGTTTGTTGACACTTCAATTCAATGGGGAGCTAATTTTGTCGGTAATTCTCTGTTTAAAATGACATAAATTTTTGGATAACTGTGTGCATTCAAATTCGTAATGATTGTTTTGTTGTTTTTCAGAGCTCTTTACTGAGATCTTAATACATTTACCGTGTCTGATCCACTTAGTACATTATTAAATACTTATTATCGAATGAAATATTTCTTATGCAAAAATGTATAGAAAATTATATTCAAAGACCATACGCATATAAAGCATTGTTATATGAATTAACTCCCCGCACTTAGTAGTATTATTTGAAGAATTTCATAGTTATGCAGGATTACCCAAACACAAGGGATAATCATTTGTCTAGCAAATCAAATCGCGATTAATTAACATACTCGTATTACCCTATTTCATCAACTTTCCATATTCATGAAAAATATTTTAAACTCGAAATCCAAGATAAAAAAGCTCCACCCAAAATTAGGTTTTCTTGATAAAAATTATAACGAATGCGTGGCATTCATTTAAACTTGTGGAGAAAACAGAAAAAAAAAGTCAAAAATGTACATAGAACGGAAGGAAGTAATAGTGTGAAACGAGCTCACCAAATTTTCTGGAAACGTCTTGTATGTGACAGGCAATAAGGTAAAGCTAACGTTGTTCGCCCCTATAGCCATAGCTGTAAAGGCGGTGGGTATTCAACATGACCCATCCTCATCTGTAGAGCCTTTTAAGCACTGCGTCCATTATTTAGGAACAGGGTCGTGCAATTTCGAAAGGAAAACATGACGTACGACGACTGTAGCAAATGTTTCCCATGCGAACGGACTGCTGTGATGCTTCATCTCTCACCCAGCAACACACTCGTTCGTTGCTGCTACAGAAACAAGTGTGTATGAAACATGGGATGATACACTTGGATTTTCGTTTCATTTATGAGTCATTGAAATACTTCAACATGCTAAAAACACTATTTAAACCACATTTTTAAATAGTGGTGCACGCCAATAGCATGATAATTATGTTTTATGAAAGAGGATAACAAATTCGACCACTAAAATCCAATTAACCGGCGCCCGTAACCGTTGCGAGACTAGCGCGCACCAGTGAGACATTAATGCTCTGACGGGTGAAGCACAAGCAATGCGACCGGGTGGGAGACTACCGAGTGCTACGATGAGTGGAAAAGTTTTTTTTAACGACCGAGTCATTAGAAAAATGTATGAAACACTTGAAGTGACTCATTCAAATGTTGCATGAAAGTGTATCATTGAAACGAAATTGTACGCCCCTGTTTAGGAATATTGTGGCATGACCATACTGAGAATTACGGTTTCGATTCCCGGTCGGTCCAGGAGCTTTTCGTAATGGAAATTTACTTGACTTTCTTGAGCATAGAGTATCTTCATGGCTGCCATACGATATACACATACAAAATAGTCATTGACAAAGGAAGCTCTCAGTTAATAACTATGGATGAGTTAAGAAGTAGGCCTTCCCGAGCAGAAGAGAATAACAACAGCATAACAAAATGCGTTATTTTGGTAAAATAACTGCATAATGGAATTAGTTATTTTTATGTTATTAACATAACATATTGAGTTATAAACTTGTCTGTCATAATCGGCAAAATAACAAGTCACATAACAAAAATTTGTTCCTGGAAAATCAATTTAATAACATGTTTTATTAGTGTCAATAACAACCTAATAACAGTGAATTTGGGAAATATTTCAATAACAAATTTTGGTATTAAAGAGTTATTGATAACATCCCGAAAGCAAAATTAGTTATGATATCAAACAATCGCACATGCCGTTGAATAGGATGCTAAAGTGGAGGCGATATGCGTACACTTTACCCATGGTAAAATGAAAGCATGTACGCATATGGCCTCCACATTAGCATCCTTTTCTACATCATATATGACTTCGTGTTGACTGAGAATGCTAGACATATTTAGACCAGCATGTGAGAATGGCGGAACAATCATTGCGAACTTCAGTTTCTCTCTTCCCTCATAGGCGTATTTTCAACTATTCATGTAATCTTTTACCACAAATAGGTAGATCCGACTTCATTCTCTGGAACGACAGAGAAAACATGTAGAAATATAAAATAATTCTGAAAAATCCCATTCAAAACCACCTACAACTTTGGATTCAGCTGTCTGTATTGGCTTCGTTCAAACAAGTTTACTCAATAAGTTTGACATTTTTATCATTGAAATTCTCATGTCAAAGGCGGAATCTGGAACGTCCCTTTCAAACCCCACCTTCAATATCGTCTGCTATGTTCTCGTTTTGATGTATGTAGGGTGCTACGCCACTTGGGCAGTGGCTGATATTTTGGGAACTTTTCAGCTACAACTCAGTCAATTTCAAACCTCGCGGCGCCCAGCAGGGACTTGGTTTTGTACACATTACAGCAACTCCATGTCACGTAATATACCACACTTCTTATCAAATGTGATGCTGTAAGCATAACTCGCGAAATACTGTAAATAACGTTGTTGAATGACGTAGGATTTATTTCAAAACTTGTTTTAGTTTTGATAGCAATAGCATAAAGTATTTGTACACTCTCAATAATACAATAATAATCAAACATGATCCACAACAAAATGTAATATTGAAATCAGAGAGTAAAAAATTCGAAGATTGAAAGTGAAGATTGACATTCTCATTTTTTCATTCGTGTTTGGCCACATTCATTGTCAGCTGAATGCCTCTCTTTTTTCATTCAATTCTCTGTCACGAATATTTCTTCGCACGTCGTAAAATGTCCAATTTCTGTAAACAGATGCACAATCCGACTTAATGGACAAATAGAGAACATAATTAATATTCTAATTAACTACTATACACAAGTTTTGAGGTAATTGGAAGTATAATCGGAAGTTACGGTCCAGTTTTATTTGTCAGTGAAAATTGTCAGTGACAGAAAAATGAATGAATAGGTGAAAATATTCATTCACCAAAATTAATTTTATTTTGATCCCTCAGTTGAGAATCTTCAAAATTCACGTTGAATTTCACCCATTGAAAATGAAAATTTTAATCTCTGATTGAAATGTTATTTAATGGCTGTATACCAATAGCTTGGTCATGACAAAATAAGATTGTCCAACAAAACATGTTATGGAAACGTAATGCATTGATAATACAAAAATAACAAAACGAAATATAAAAACAGGTTTTGTAATTTCGTAGTTATTGATTTAATATTTCCCTCTGCTCGGGTTACCCAAAAGGGATGTTATGCCAAGAATAAGAGGAAGAGAAGATATATTTGATTAGGAAATTCGCGCATAAAGAATTACTACTTTACCTGAAGTTTGGTATAAATACTGCAATTTTTCAAGAATATTTACAAAAAGGATTTCACATTACATTAACTTATGGGACATCTCAAGTTTGTGCAAAATCATATCAGCACTCATCTACAATCTATCATTTATCTGAAGTTCAAAAATTATAATATCTTCAATTGACTTGACTTGATATCATTATCTTTCCTCTGACTGGTGGAAATACTAGCCTGATACACCAAAGTATTCTCGAAAGTTTGCAGATGAACTTATCAGACTTGTTCTAAAAATATCAGCAATTACTGTGGAATTAACTAAGTAATTCCTCAGCCATTTCTTTGTGCATTCCTTCGATTTTTTTGATATCTCTCAGGAAATTAATTTGGGAAATCCATCGTTAATGCCTTGGAAATTATTCAAAAACAACTTTGGGAATTCCTTCGGAATTCGTTCAGCATATTTTTTTGAAATTTCTCCGGTAACTCTTTTGAATTTTTTGATCAATTCCATTTGGAATTTTATCGGCAATTTCTTTAAGGAATTTTCCGACAATTCTTAAAAATTCTCAAAATCCAGCAATTTCTGGAAAAGAAATCGGCAATTCCTTTGGAATTAAGTGAGCAACTTCTCAGTAATTGATTTGTGCATTCCTTCGACATTTTTTTTAAATATTTTCCAGGCATTTTTTGGGAAATCCATCGGTAATGCCTTTGGAAATTTATTCAGAAAATACAATGGGAATTCCTCCGTTATTTTCTTCGCATATCCTTCAGAAATTTCTTCGGTAACTCCTTTGGGTTTTTCGATCAATCCGTTTGGATTTTTTCGGCGATTTTTTTAGGAAACTTCCGGTAATTTTTAAAATTTGAAAAAATCAGCTGTTTCTGAAAAATTTCGGTAATTCCTTTGGGATTAAGTAAGCAATTCCTCAGCCATTTCTTTGTGCATTCCTTCGATTTTTTTTTATTTCTCAGGATTTTTTTTTGGGAAATCCTTCGTTAATGCCTTGGAAATTATTCAAAAACAACTTTGGGAATTCCTTAGGAATTCGTTCAGCATTTTTTTTTTTAATTTCTTCGGTAACTCTTGAATTTTTTAATGAATTCCATTTGGAATTTTATCGGCAATTTCTTTAAGGAATTTTCCGACAATTCTTAAAAATTCTCAAAATCCAGCAATTTCTGGAAAAGAAATCGGCAATTTCATCGAAATCAGTAAGCAATTCCTCAGCCATTTCTTTGTGCATTCCTTCTACATTTTTTTTAAATATTTTCCAGGCAATTTCTTTGGGAAATCCATCGGTAGTGCCTTTGGAAATTTATTCAGAAAAGACATTGGGAATTCCTCCGTAATTTTCTTCTGATTTCGTTCAGCATATTCTTCAGGAATTTCTTCGGTAACTCCTTTGGATTTTTTTTATCAATCCATTTGGAATTTTTCGGCAAATTCTTTAATGAAGCTTCCGATAATTCTTAAATTTTTTTTAAAATTCAGCAGTTTCTGAAAAATTTCGGTAATTTCTGTAAGATTAAGTATGCAAAGCAATTTATTTGTGCATTCCTTCGATTTTTTTTTAAATTTATCAGGAAATTTATTTGGGAAATCCATTGTTAATGCCATGGAAATTATTCAAAAACAACTTTGGGAATTCCTTGGGAATTCGTTCACCATATTTTTCGGGAATTTCTTCGGCAACTCTTTTGAATTTTTTGATCAATTCCATTTGGAATTTTATCGGCAATTTCATTGAGAAATCTTCCGAAAATTCTGAAAAATTTAAAAAATCCTGCAGTTTCTGATTTTTTTTTAATTCCTTTGGAATTGAGTAAACAATTCCTGAGCAATTTCTTCGAGCATTCCTTCGATTTTTTTTATATTTCCCAGGCATTTGTTTTTTTTTTTTTTGGAAAATCTATCGATAATGCCTTTGGAAGTTTATTCAGAAAATACATTGAGAATTCCTTCGTAATTTTCTTCGGATTTCGTTCATTATATTCTTCAGGAATTTCTTCGGTAACTCCTTTGGATTTTTTGATCAATCCATTTGGAATTTTATCGGCAATTCCGGCTTCCGATAATTCTGAAATTTTTTAAAAATTCATCAGTTTCTGAAAAAAAAAGGTAATTCCTTTGGGATTAAGTAAGCAATTCCTCAGCCATTTCTTTGTGCATTCCTTCGAAATGTTTTTTTTTATATTTCTCAGGCAATTTCTCTGGGAAATCCATCGTTAATGCATTGGAAATTATTCAAAAACAACTTTGGGAATTTCTTCGAAATTTTCTTCGGATTTCGTTCAGCATATCCTTCAGGAATTTTTTCGGTCAAAAAGAGTGATTTTTAGATCAATCCATTTGGAATTTTTCGGCAATTTCTTTAAGGGAGCTTCCGACAATTCTTATTTTTTTTAAGAATCCAGCAGTTTCTGAAAATTTTCGGTAATTCCTTTCTTTGTGCATTCTTTCTACATTTTTTTATTCTCAGACATTTTTTTGGGATATCCATCGGTAATGCCTTTGGAAATTTATTCAGAAAATACACTGGGAATTCCTCCATAATTTTATTTGGATTTCGTTTAGCATGTTGTTCAGGAATTTCTTCGGTAACTCTTTTGAATTTTTTGATCAATTCCATTTGGATTTTTATCGGCAATTTCATAAAGGAATTTTCCGACAATTATTTTCAAAATATTTCAGAAATGCTTTTGTATATTCCCTCTTGCTATTCCTACGAGAATCCTTAAGGAAATTTTAGTTTCAATTTTTCGGCAACAATTTCCTTCACTCTTTTTGGTGTGCCCTTGATAGAATCCCTATGGATTTTTTTTGTGAATGCCTGCAGTACCTTCTTTGGAATCTTTTCCAGCTATTCCCTTCGAAATTGTAGTATTGTTTAGACCAAGCCCACCCGTGGGCTTAATACTACACACGCAACAGCACGTCGTTAACGATTTTTAATTTCGTTATCAACCCATTTTCGCACCGGTCGTTCGTTTCCATGTGAGTAAAATAATGATCGGTCGCCTTTGCGCACCGGTGGTCTCTATTCTCTCCGTACCATCGGTTTTTGCACTTCTGTAAATCATCGCAATATTTTGTGTATTTCTATGGGGTTATTGCAAATCTTATTCAGTATAATAATTTGTGTTCATATTATGAAAGATGGGGTTTTGGATAAGACTGAAAACTGTTAGTAAAAATTGAGTTCAAATAAATAATTCCCTTGGAGATTTGTACCAGTTTTGGTGCGTTTAAAGATATCATTTTCTCAATAATGTATGATTGTATTTAATCCCGGAATTCAAGCAATCTTTTTTTAAATTATATGTTTGTTGCTTACTGTATGACCTGTAGGTTGAATTTTTATCTAAAATAATGTACATCTCTTCAATATCCATGTTGCCTTTCTCGCAAGCAATTTATCTGAATTGAAGATTATGAGCACCTTTTTAATAATTAGGTTTATTGAATAATTACTTCCCTTGCATTTCCAACACATTTATAACGTAGTTGTCTCCTTCACAACTTCGCGTAGGTCAAGATTCTTGAATCCTGGTCTACTATCTACTAGCTGTCTTCTAACAGTCTGTGATAAGTTTGCGGAACATTTTTTCATTAACGTGTATTTTAACATCAGCTAATTCTATACTCAGTCACAACCTTTTAGTTACAAAGCATCAATCGGAAATCTTAATATTTATGTATCGATCTTTTAGATGCTGGTATATGATTTTTTTTGTTGGAAGCAGATTCTATGCGCTTGAAGTAGACTGCGTATTTGTCAAAGTACAGAATGAGCCCACTCTCCTTTTTGGCACTTCATACTACAATTGTTGTATTTTAACATCCAACACCTTGCGTTTTCTATAACGAGGAACCTACAATATGGCAGTCCAGCACACCGCCTATTTTAATTGATTAAACTTGGCAGCTGGACTACTTTTTTTTAAGATTTTTATCGGTATGATTTAAGTTTGTTTTTACAAAAAAAATATAACTGTAGTGTTTCTATGATATCTGAGTTGAGTTAGGTACAGTCAAAGCATCTTTGAAAAATCGTAATTACTCTTATCTAATCTCATACATACGCGGAATCACCCTGGAAAGCAATCGTGTTACTTTTCTTGTCAATACTGATGCTTGCAGCATATCAGAGATATGACACATGCATCAAAGCAGCCTGGTCTACTGCGCTGTGTTTACGCGCAAAGATGATTCTTCGAAATACTTGGAGTACAGAATATTTTATTTCGGCAAGGTACTTCTCGAATTTACAGGGGAGGAAGGATGCGTGAACATATTGTACCAAACGATCCAGATTACATGTTAATGAATATGTTTTGAGTATATGAAAATGTGTATAATAGAGCTATGAATAAATGTGTAATATTGGAAAGATCTCCCTAATTGTTGGGTTGTTTTTTATAGATCTAATGTCGAATCTCCTATTCTGTATGATCGGTGTTATTCATATGGGGTCTTCGCAGATTTTTTTCTGCTTTGCCCTATTGTTTGTACAAGAGTGAAGTTACTTATTTCGCACACTTTCTTCCTAATGTCTCGTTAATTTAATTTATATTTCTAAATTTATAATTAATAAACCACCCACTGACGACCACCATTTTCAAAAACAGCAACAATCAAACCAAAACTCCTTTGCCTTTTTAAAATATATACGACTAAACAAAACGCGAGGCACAGCTCTTTCAAAGCGGGGGATCTCAGCCCGGAAAGTGAAGAAAGAAATCCTTGTGGTCACTTTTTACCGTCAAATGGTATCTTTTCGGATTAGAAAATACGCACATCTCTCACCAGAATCTGCGACGGATGACAATAATTTTGGAACTTGTCGGAACGAACTTTGCGAGTTATTTATTTGGACATTTTTCTAAATGTGCGAAACTAAACTGTACTTGCTGCGTAGAAACCCCGGCTCAAACATGTACACGTGTTAAAATAGCAAAACTCACCGAATCACTATACATTTCTTCAAATAATAGTTTTGAAACGATCGGCCGAATCAAAAACTAAAGGTGCGATTATGAGCAATAGTACTTATTTTTAAGAGAAAATCAATACATTTTCGATATGCATGATCCTAAAATTGGCGAAGAAGGGAAAACTTTATTCATAACATACTTAAGCAAAGCTTGTCAATTTAAACCTATTATTATTCTGCGTTTGTATTGTCACTCTATCAGAATTGTATGTCAGACAATTTGTTGTGTTATTCGTGTAACGATCTATGATACTAATTGGTTGAAAATTTCAAATATTTGTTGCAAACTAAAAGAAATTCCTACCTATACAAAACAAGAAAATCATTCTCTAGAAACTACATACCTGGCAACAAATCCATACTCATGTTCTTTCGTCTCCTCTTTACGCTACCCAGAGAGCTAAACGCGAGAGAGCGCACGAGCCTACGGATAGAGACCGTACTTTGCGTGTCTCTATATTCTAAGCCCTGCTACGAACCGTACGTAAACTTTTCGCTTTCGAGCCCTACTTAGCAGCGACCGGTGCGGTTCGCTTCTTTGTTCGGGGCTCTACTTAACGTTAAAACGCTTGATTGAGCCCATGAGTGGGCTTGGTCTTAGGAATGTTTTCGACAAATCGATACTAATTTGTTATTTACATTAGGAATTTCGTCGAAAATTTGTTTGAAAAATTCTTAGGTAATTTTGTTTTACTTTTTTGATTATTACTCTGGCAACTTGTTCGGTAATTCCTCTAGAAGACATTCCTTTGGAAATCTCTTCCGCATATTTCGGCAAATCCTTTGAGAATCCATCTAGTAAATTTCATTATTTTTTCATCAGGAATTTCTTTGAACAATTCCTTCGGCAATTGCTTTGGGAATTCTTTAGTGTGTTCTTTGATAGAATTCTTTTGCAATTATTTTTTTTTTGTGAATGCCTGCAGTAACTTCTCTGAAATTTGTTTCGGCTATTCCTTTGGGAATGGCATTTTTGTTTTGGAATGTTTTCGACAAATCGATACTGATTCGTTATTTACATTAAGAATTTCAACAGAGATTCCTTTGATTGTGTCTCTGTTTTTTTTTTAATTTTTGTCAGTTATCACTCTGGAAATTTATTCGACACTCCTTCTGGAATTTCCTTTAGCTATTATTTGAGAAAGTTTCTTCACATTTTTCAGCAAACCCGTCGAAGATTCATTGGACAAATTTTAGTGAGCTTTTCTGCAGGAATTCCTTTAAACAATTCCTTCGAAAAATGCTTTGCTTTCTCGGCAATTGCTTTGAAAATTATCGAGCAATTGCTTTGGCAAGTGTTATGGTGTGTATCCTTTGTATTTTTTAAAGATTGCCTTCAGTAATTTTATGAATATTTTTTAAAAACCCCCTTTGGATTTTTTTGGCTATTCCTTCTGGAATTGATTCGGTATTTCCCTTTAAGATTTCCTGAAAATTCCTTCGGTAACTCATCCGGTAGATTATATATTTTTTCTTCTGTAAATCCTTGGTTTTTTTTTTTGTTTTTGAAAACTCCTCTGGAAACCTCTGTGGCATTTTTTTGTAAAAGTATTTGGTAAATTCCTCTGGAATTTGTTAGTTTTGGCAATTCGTTTGCAAGTGTCTTCGGCAACTTCTTTTGAAATTCTCTTTGGAATTTCTTAGGCAATTTTATTGAAAATTCCTTCAGCTATTGTTTTAGAAATTTCTCAAGCAGTCTGTTAAGGCGAAACTGGAAGCATTTCCTCATTTTTTCAGTTTTTGATTTTTTTTTTAAATAACGAAGCAATATTTTCAAAAACGGTTTTCGTACACATGTAGAGTATGCATCAATGTTTTTTTCTGAATTTTTTTCGTGTTGAAAAAGTTTTCAATTTGTTCAAAAACCATTTTTTGTGAAATTTTGCAAAAACGGAAAACATTTTCCACTATCCTCTATCTATCCTCTAGATGTGTACGAAAACCGATTTTGAAAATATTGATTCGTTATTTATAAAACAATCAAAAACCAAAAAGTGAGGAAATGCTTCCAGTTTCGCCTCAAGTTATTTATCCGGAAATTGTTTTGAGATTTCCTTCAAAATTTATTGGAGATTAATTCGACATTTCCTTTTGCAATTCCTTTGGTAATTAATTTCTTTAATTTCATTACAAATTCATCCCATATTAATTTTGGTTGGGAATTCGTGAATTTTCTAAGAAATTGTCTCAGAGCTTGCCAAAAAAGTACCAAAGAGATTTCCGTGGCAATTTCCAAAGAATATATTGATATAATTGTAAAAGGAATTCTCAAAAGATTTGTTTGAGAAATTTCCAAACGAATAATCCGATTCTTAAGGCAAAACTGGAAGCATTTCCTCATATTATGGTTTTTGATTTTTTATTTAATAACGAAGCAGTATTTTCAAAACCGATTTTCGTACACATTTAGAGGAAGAGCCAAGTTATCTTCTGATTTTTTTTTCTGGTGGAAATGTTGTTACAAAAACCATTTTAAACAAAATTTTGTAAAAAATGTTTTTTGTAAAAATGAACAACATTTTCCACCACGAAAAAAAAAATCAGAATATACCTTGATCCTTTTTCTAAGTGTGTAAGAAAACCGATTTTGAAAATATTGCGTGTTATTTATTAAAAAATCAAAAACCAAAAATATAAGGAAATGCATCCAGTTTCACCTTAAGATTGCATCTGCATGACAGATTTTTTCGTAACATTAGAATATTGCGTTCACTAAAACGAGAATGTGGATTATTGCATGCAATTTCATTGAAAGTTGACAGATTTTTCAAAAATTCTTTCACTATGGCTCTCTGGGGAGAATAAACCTCGGGTAATTGTGGGTATCATTCCTTGGAGCGAACTGGTAGATAATTTCATTGCCCTTTACCGGCTATGCCAGTCGGCTGGTATGTCTGAAATAGGCGAAAAACTCAAACTTTTTTGAAGATACAATGTGTGTTTAATTGACAAATTGAGAGATAAATTTGTGAAAAATACCACTTGTTTTGGTGGGATTCGAACCCACGACTCCGTATCACTAGTCCGTTGCTTTAACCAACTAAGCCACAGAACAAGTGAAGATTCTGTGAAATCGTGTCGTGGGTTCGAATCCCACCAAAACAAGTGGTATTTTTTACGCAAATTTATCTCTCAATTTGTCAATTAAACACACACTGTATCTTCGAAACAGTTTGAGTTTTTTCGTCTTAGAGCGAACTTTTTAGAAAAAAAAATCTAGCAGTGCTTTCCATACCTATTTACACAGGAACTGCTGGACATTTCCCATCCCTGCTCATAACTTCTCTTTGACATACTACCCGTTGTCTCACTTTTTCCCCAGAGTCATCCCAACCTTGAATCATACTCAAGGGTCTCTCGTTTTACGCTCTTTTGGATCATTATGAAACCATTATTGATTCACTATCAACTCACTCACTTACTCATTCTCAATTTTCTCATTGTTTTTCCTTACGTCTTAACTACAGGGGATACTCAAAATAACTGGGACAGGTAAAATTTTCACTTTTCAAAAAATGTTCAACTCGCTGTAACTTTTTGAAAAGGGTATCAAATATTCTCAAATTTTTACTGTAAGTTCATCAACTAGTTGTGTATCAGTGGTTCAAATTTGGAAAAGATCGGGCTATTCTTCACGAAGATATAAAGATTCTTGAAAAGGGTATAATTATTCGATAGCCAACTCTGAGCTTTTATATCTCCGGATTCAATGAACTGATTGCAATGAAATTTTGACCATTCATGACTTATATGATGAACTCTTAAAAACGTTTAATCTAACTGTAAATTTTTAACAAGAGAAAAAGTTATAACGATTTCATTCATTTCACGATTTTTAGTAAATTCATCAATTTCTAATATGCATCCCATTACTTTCTCAATTTATAAGCGGCTAAGTTGTAACTTTCCTTCAAAACACATTTATATATAAGTCATTTAGAGAGAAATTAATTGAACTATAATTTGCATCTTGAATTTTGAAACGATGTTGAAGTTTTAGATAATTTGGTGTTTTATTAGAAAAATAATCTAATCGTTATAAGTTTCTTCCGTGTTTTAAGTTAAGTCAAAGGTTTTTCATAGCTCATTATACAAGTCATAAATGGTCAAAATTTCATTGCTTTCGGTTCATTGAATCCGGAGATATAACAGCTCAAAGTTGGCTATCGGATAATTTTACCTTTTTCTAGAATTTTTATAACTCCGTGGACAATGGTCCAAACTTCTCCAAAATTAAACTACTGATACACAACTAGTTGATGAACTTACAGTAAAAAATTGAGAATATTTGATGCACTTTTCAAAAAGTTACAGCGAGTTGAACATTTTTTGAAAAGTGAAAATTTTACCTGTCCCAGTTATTTTGAGTAACCCCTGTATTTACTGTAGGCTCACTCTTTTGACTTGCTCTAAGCTCCTTCCCTAATTTTTCTTCCATTCTACTCGTCCTCATAGCTACTAGAAATGCCATTCGAGCAGTTTTCCCATCACTAAAGTGCTAAGTCCCAACCTCGTCCCATTTCGTCCCCGTCTGAACAACAGAGCACTTCCAGCGCAAAAACTGTTTCCCTAACGAACCGTGCAACAGTTAACAAGGACAAATGCACGACCCCATTGTGCTGTGTGTGTGCGGACTACAATGCTTCAAACACCCTCCAAAGAACCCTTCAAATGACGTCGTCCTCGTCGTCGTCGTCGCACTTTGTATTGTTTGGAGTGGCCCTACGTCGTTCGCCACAACAATCGTCATCATCATCATCATCATCATTATCGTTGTCACCCGGCGAAGACCACCATTTCACCACTTCATGTGCTGTGCAACTCTGAATTCATATCGTACTTCCGGAACGGGTTGGCGCCAAGTGCCAAGTTTTCAGTTAACTGATGGTCCTAGTTGGTGGTCCGCTGATTAATATTTACTTCGAGTGCCCTTTTGGAACGATTCGCCTTTGACCGACAATATTCGGAACTCTACCAGATGGGTATAATGAAATTGATACAGATTCTTACATTTTGATTTAGTTCGTAAAACCTGCGGCATTTGTAGTTTTAACAAAAATATTCACGAAAATGCCTTAATTACCTACCTAAATTAGCACACTTTCGTTCTAATTCAATATCTGAAAAACAGTAACTTCGAAAAAACAATTTGAAAATTGAGAGAAAAGTTGTAAAAAAACTGCAAGGAATGCGGTGGGAATCAAGCCCTTGACTCCATGTCACTAGTCTGGCGCCCCAACCAACTAAACCATAGAGCAAAAAACTTTCCTACTGAATAGAAAGTCAAAAAAATTGAATAATAAAAACTAATTCAGTGAATATTTTTCAAAATAAAAAATAGTGAATTCCGTTTTATTTATTTAAATTAACAAAAACTTCCATTTTCTTAGGCCGTAGAATAAATTCAAAAACAAAATTCCATAAACATTTGTATTTGCTACGAAAATTCTGGCTTTCTCAGTCTAGGGAATCCAAACGATTAAATTTGCATTGCCCGACGTTTCGGCATGATTTATTTGGCCTTTTTCGAGGGTATTTGTTTTCAATTGAAATTGTTACAATAATTTTGTCACACAATTCTGGTCGAGAATTGAACCATTCTTCTAAGTCAACCATCAGGCAGGACCAACCTCCCTCACCCGTCAGGGAAATTGTCTCTTGTTGGATGCTAACTGCGTTAATAAATAGAAATGTAGGACTTGGTCGTTGTCGTCGTCCGTCGTATGTTGTCCGGGGCCTGGGGTCGACCGATTTCGACTAGGATACGGAGCACGCAGTTAACACTACTCTAGAAGAGAGATGAGACAGGTTGGATGCGACTGGCGGGGTTTGAGGCGAAACTGTGCTTCGGTTGTTCTCTATTTATCAGCGAAATGGGAGTGATTTGAATATTAAGTTAACTGTGCCTTTCGGAATTGGCGAGCAGGCGGGCACACCATAAGAACCGGGTTTTTCAGAAATTTGCGGGTGCTTTCATCGCCCTCGTCGTCGTCGGATGCAGAAGAAGGGGTGACCTGTGGGCTGTGCAGCCAGCGCAGCAGTGCCGCCGAAGACTAATGTCTGGACGTGAGGCGACACTCCGGGCACAACAAGAGAAGAACTTCTGCGACGACAACGGCTTTGTAGTATTATCTATGGCAGGGGTTTTCATAAAGTTGTTCTTGCGGTGCAGTTTTCGGAATAAATTATTCTTTGGCAATTTATTTTGAAATTCCTTCAATAATTTCTTCGGCATTTGTTTTTTTTTCAATATTTTGTTGAGAATTCTTTTGGAAGTTGTTTCGGCCACTCCTTTTTGAAATTCCTTCGACTTTTACTTTTTTTATCAATACGTCTATGCCTTCTGTATTTGTTTTGATCATTCTTTCGGTATTGGGAATTCCACAATTTCCAAAAAAAAATGTCTGAGAAATCCTCAAAGCAATAGTCAAAAGATTTTTTGAAAAAAAAATACAAAAGATTTTTTGAAAAAAAAATACAAAAGATTTTTTGAAAAAAATGCGAAAGAATTTTTGAAAAAAAAGGAAAGAATTTTTGAAAAAATACAATAGAATTACAATACAAAAACAATAAAAAAAAATCAAAATACAATAAAATTACCAAAGTATTTTCGAAAGAATTACGAAAGATCTTTTGAAAAAAAAAAAATAACGAGAGAGAATTTTTGAGAAAAATAAAATTTTATTTTGAAAGATTGGATAACGAAACTGTAGAAACATTTCATAAAGCAACTGTCTGAGAAATTTTGAGAATTGCTGAACAAAATAAAAAAAATACCAAAGGAATTGACAAAAGGAATAACCAAAGGAAATCTCAAAGAAATTGCCGAAAAAAATCCCAGTAAAATTGTCAGTATTTTCCAAAATAATTTTCGGCTGAAATACGAAAAAAATCTAAAAGAAATTCCACTAAACTGCCGAAAAAAAGGCATTTAAAATAAATACCCAATGAAATGTCGAAGGAATTTTACAGGAACTGACGTGGGAACTTAAAAAAAATACCAATGTTATTAGTTATCGAATTTCAATGGAATTACCAAAGGAATTGTCTAAGGAATTCTCAAAGAAATCGACAAAGCAACATCCAAAGAAGTTTTTGAAAAAGTTTCTGAATATTTTTCCGAAGACATTCCCAATGGGATGGATGACAAATTTCAAAGAAATTTCAGAAGAAACTCGCAAAGCATTTGCTGAAAGAGTTCTCAATGAAATCGCCGAAGGAATTTTCAAATGCATGACAGAAGGCATGCCCAGGGGATTCCCAAAGAAATTCACAATGGTCAAATTAATTGCCGAACCTATTTAAAAATTAATTTCCCAATAAGTGAAATTCTAATTATTGTGAATTATTCTAATTATTTTTCCAAAATATTGAACAATATCCAATGGATCCATAAGGAATTCCTCCAAGGCTTCTATCTGGAATTTTCCAAAGATTTCTTCAATTATATTTGCAACAATTTCTTCATGATGCCTACGAAGATTTGTTCAATAATACTTTCAGTATATTTCCTTGGATCATTGAAACAAAATCTCCAAGTATTCAATCATGTATTTATCGAAGAATTCTTAAAAAGAAAATCTCCAAGAATTCCAAGATTCTCTCATAAATTTCTCAAAGATTTCCCTCATAAACTTCTGAAACGATTTTTGCAGAAATTCCTTCAAAAATTCGTCAAGGTAAGTGTTTCTCTGAAAAAATTCTGAAAATTATACCAAGGGTTCTTATAATCATTCCACCAATTTATACCAATTTATTTACCTTCCTAGATTCGTTTAGTAATAGGTATCTCCAAGTATGCGAAAACTGCTACAGAGATTCATTCAGGAATTCTTTCAAAGAATCTAACAGAAACCTCTGCATGAATTCCATGAGGAATTCGCTTAGAGAGTTTCTTCTAGTAATCTATGGGAATCTCTTCAAGGATTCCTTTACGAAAAAAAAATCATTCCAATTTTTTTTCTAATGATTCCTACTAAAAAATCTGCAGGGATTCTTTCTGGTGTTGTTTCTATGATTTTTCAGTAATTGTTCCACGAATTCCTCCAGAAATATTATCATGAATTATAAAAACAATTCTCCAAAGATTTCTTTAGAAACTCCCCTCAAGGAACATTCCGGAATTCTTCTAAGAATTCATTCAGAAATGATCTCATGTATTTTTTGAACAGCTCCTCCAAAGATATCTTTAGAAATTCCTCCAGTGATAGCTTAAATTTCTTCTTCATGTACTTTTTCTGAAACATCTCCAAAGATTCCTTCGGCAATTCCTACTCAGAACCCTCCAGGAATTCATCCAAAGATCCTTTAGGAGCTCCTCCAAATTTTCTTTCAGTAATTTTTCCAAACATTCCTCCAGCAATCACTCCAAGAAATGAGGATGCTTCTCATGGATTCATTTAAAAATTTCTCCAAAGATTTATGAAACTCCTTCCTTAAATTTTTCTTACATAAACTCCTTTAAGACTTCTCTCAGAGATTCCTTCAGAAATTCCTTCAAAAATTCCATCGGGCTATAGTCAGAACTATGTTTTTTCGGGATTTTTTTTCAGGCGTTATTAAAGATTTTCTGGCGTTTTTCTGTGGTTTGCAGAATATTTTTTTCTGGATATCCTAGGTCATTCAAACTGTTCTTGAGTTTAGATCCTTACGTCTGCGGGTGTAACGGTAACTTCTTTTATTATACAAAGCTACGATTTGTAATCTATTATGTCCAGTAAGTCTTCTGAAATTTTAAAAAGACAGTATCAGAACAGTCGGAATATCCTAGGTAATCCAAACTGTTCTTGAGTTTAGATTCTAAAGTCTACGGGTGTAACAGTAACTTTTTTCATTATACAAAGCTATGATTTTATTATTTTATGTCCAGTAAATCTTCTGAAAGATCAATAGATAGTAACAGATCAGTCGGCATATCCTAGGTCATCCAAACTGTTCAAGAGTTTAGATCCTAAAGCCTACGGGTGTAACGGTAACTTCTTTCATTATACAAAGCTACGATTTGTATTATATCATATCCAGTTAGTCTTCTGAAAGTTCAATAGACAGTATTAAAACAGTCGGGATATTCGAGGTAATCCAAACTGTCTTTGAGTTTTGATCCTAAAGTCTACGGGTGTAACGGTAACTTCTTTCATAATACAAAGCTACGATTTGTAATCCACCATGTCCAGTAAGTCTTGTGGTAGTTCGATAGACAGTATCAGAACAATCGGGATATCCTAGGTCATCCAAACTATCCTTAAGTTTAGATCCTAAAGTGTACGGGTGTAACAGTAACTCCTTTCATTATAAAAAGCTACGATTTGTGATCTATCATGTCCAAAAAGTCTTCTGAAAGCTCATTAGACAGTATCAGATCAGTTGGGAAATCCTATGTTAGTGGAGCGGACCTGGTTGGATGGTTAGAAAACTTGACTATCACGCCGAGGACCTGGGATCGAATCCCACTCCCGACAAACTCACAAAAATGTGAGTTCTTCCTTCGGAAGGGAAGTAAAGCGTGGGTCCCGAGATGAACTAGCCAAGGGCTAAAAATCTCGTTAATACAGATAAAAAAAAAATCCTATGTTATCCAAACTGTCCTTTGATTACTATTTGTAATCGATCGTGTTCAGTAAGTCTTCTGGAAGTTCAATAGACAGTACAGTCGGACTATCCTAGGTCATCCAAGCTGTCCTTGAGTTCAAATCCTGAAGTCTACGGGTGCAACGGCAACTTCTTTTATTATACAAAGCTACGATTTGTAATCGTATCATGTCCAGTAAATCTTCAGAAAGTTCAATAGATAGTTTCGAATCAGTCGGAATATCCTAGGTCATCTAAACTGTCCTTGAGTTTAGATACTAAAATCTACGGGTGTAACAGTAACTTCATTTATTATACATAGCTACGATTTGAAACCTATCATGTTCAGTAAGTATTCTGAAAGTTCTGAACAGTTGGTATATTCTAGGTCATCCAAACTGTCCTTGAGTTTAGATCCTAAAGTCTACCTGTGTAACGGTAACTTCTTTCATTATACAAAGCTACGATTTGTAATCTATTATGCCCTAGGATATTATGCCCAGTAAGTTTTCTGAAAGTTCAAGGCCTCATGAAAAGTGAAAACCAATTGCTGCTCCGTATGCCCCGATCTGAAAACCCCCTGATCCTTGCTCTATGCCTTTCCCTTAGAATGGCTTGGTGTTATCTATTTCACAATATGGAAATTGGTGTGACTCCGGCGAAGAAACGCTCGTCGCTGTTCCTGCAATGAATTAGTTCAATCTGTATGGAAATCGTTTTTACCCCGTTCGGTTGTGTAAATTTAGTGAGTGTGCGAGTTGCTCCAGCAGTATGCAATTCAGTTACCCGAGGGCGTCGACGAGTGCCATTGCTTCTGATGCTGCTGCTCCTGCTACCCCTGTTTGTACGTCCCCCGCTCCTCTCAGTTTGAGATAGTTGTAGTTGATGTTCACACCGAGGCACTCGATTTCATTTTGTCAAGTATTGTCGTCGTCGTCTTTGCCGATGTCGTTGTCGTCATTGTCGTTGAGCAGATAACTAATGGACGTTTCTTTTCTTTTCTCCGTTCTATTTCTAGGTACGTGCACAATGGTGAATTGCGCTCTCAATGCCATCAAGCAGAAGTCAGACGGTATGGTGATGGTACCACGATTTTCAAGATTTGCTTTTTTTGCGGGGGTCGTTGGATGCTTTTCCTGGAGAGGGGTAAGAAAAGGCAAATTGAAAAACCCGGCAGCAATTAATGTCATCGACGGGGCGGACGAGTAACTATCTTGGAGGCTTTGTGGATGACTTGAACTTAAAATTTACAATCAATTCAGATGTGATCGTTTAGAACGGTACCCACAAGACAAGAAGTGGTAATCAACAGATATTTTCTCCAAAAACTAGAATTTGCAAACACTGTCATAAGTGAGGAATGTGATGCAAATCTAAACGATTTTGTAGTTATGTAAATAGTCTCAAAATAAATACTACTTGGAGATCGATCTAACAGTTAGTGTCAAAGAATTTTGAGTATTAAAATTCCTCTTTTTATTTGGGAATACTCGAATGTGTTATTTCAAAGTTCATCTAGGTATGAATACTGTATCTTACAATCCTAGGATTTGATTTGAAATGTATTCATATTCTCGTTCTCCATTGGACAGGAAGTTATCAATTTGTAAACTGTAAAATGCCTTGACTGCCTTCCTCTGTAATGCCCTTTCGAGCTTGACCTCCTTTTCCCTGTGAACATAAATTGCAACGGTCGGTTCGGTGCCACCTGATATCCTTTTGATATGGATCGTTTCACGCGCCACCTTTCTGTTCCGGGGCGGTAAAACATCGTGTAAAGATAACTCCCACCGCACCGGCGTGCGCCGTCGGCTGCCCAACGCCGGGCCATACACAAAGTTCAAAGAATCAAGCCCGGTTGAACTTTCGCTCAATATAGAAGCTGTTTAGAACGAAAAAAAAAAACGGAAGGGCCCAAACTTTGTAGTAAACGTCCACGTCGGGAAACCTACGGAAGCTGCCGGACTACCAAAGGCACTAAACTGTATCCGCCCCGGAGACCCGCCCCCGAACATTTCCAACTTGTTCGCACATTGTTCCTTGGTCGGAGTTCGGAGCTCCAAGCAGAGGCTAACCCTTAGCTCTGATAGGAAAAACTGTTTCAACTTTGGCCCGCTTTCTAACACTACAGACAGCATAGCCCCGCCAGCAGCACATATGCATGCGAATCGGTCCATTTCTAGAGGAGCCCACCACCAGAACCCAAAGACAAGGAAGGAAGAAGAGGTGTTCGAGCAAGCTGTTATTAGATTACATGTTTCCAGTCAGTCACTAGCCAGGCCAGGCCGTAGTAGGACACGTTCGTTGCTGACTGTGTAGGTACTACCCTTCTTCTTCTTCATCCGTTCGCAGTGGTCTTCGCACAGGGGGGAAGACTGCAAGTTTTCGCAAGACTTTTTGTTCGACGACGACGTCGACGACGACGCTTAGGCAAACAACCAACAGCGAACCATACATGCATTAGAGAAGGAGACCGCCCATTGTTACCAGCTATTACTACAACTGCTGCTACTATTGCCGGCCTGGCTGACGGACGAGTGCCGGAAAGCGCGGGCCTACTGCTGGAGTACGGAGGTGGTTTAGCAGGGTTGCCAGGAGAATTTTTAATGTTTACAGAATGCACGACAAAATGTCATGTGATTAACCTTTCCGGAACACACGCGATTAAAAAAAATACTGCACGCGCAGATAAACCTCACTCATTGTATACAGTATACGTAAAAATCGGAAAGGATTTCTGAAATACTCCCCCCACTCGATCGAGATCTACTTAGATGACCAAAAAGAAACAAAGTTTTCTAGGTATTACCCGTAAGAACTATTAAGCACAAACTCCAAAACCTTTCAGAAGAATTTTTTAATTACAAAAATTGAATTTTTTTAAAATTTGTGGAAGACATTTAAGGGCAAATCGCGGAAAATGAATAAGTGAATCTTCAGATTGAGATACAGGGGTAACTCAAAATAACTGGGACAGGTAAAATTTTCACATTTCAAAAAATGTTCAACTCGCTGTAACTTTTCGAAAAGGGCATTAAATATTCTCAAATTTTTACTGTAAGTTCATCAACTAGTTGTGTATCAGTGATCAAAATTTGGAAAAGACCGGTCTATTCTACATGAAGTTATAAAGGTTCTAGAAAAAGGTATAATTATTCGATGGCCAACTTTTAGCTGTTATATCTCCGGATTCAATGATCCGTATGCAATGAAGTTTTGATCATTTATGACTTATATAATGAGCTTTTATCGCTTTCTAGAATCTTTATAACTTCGTGTAGAATGATCTTTTCCAAATTTGAACCAGACATACACAACTAGTTGATGAATTTACAGTAAAAATTTGAGAATATTTGATGCCCTTTTCTAAAAGTTACAGCGAGTTGAACATTTTTTGAAAAGTGAAAATTTTACCTCTCGCAGTTATTTTGAGTATCCCCTGTATGTTCCTTATTGAATATTTTATGAATTACTTAAATATGTTCTGACGGAATCTGATAAGAAAATCATGCTTTTGAACGATGCTGGAATTTTATTCTGAAATTGGGAATATTTATTTGTGATCTTCAAGAATGTGCTTCAAGAATCTGTTCAAAATTTTAAAAATTTTGAATTTTCTAATCTTGAAAATTAACACTATGGTTTATGCTTTTCTTAAGTTTTCTAAAATTTAACTGTAAAAAACTGTACATTTATATAAAAATTCCAGAAACTATTCGAGGTTGCGCCAAAAATCATGAGATTTGTCAAGCATTTACAATATGTAGATTATTTTAAAAATATACATTTTTCACTCTTTTGAACAATTATTATCGGGGGCAAAATCAGTTCAGGAAATTGCAATAAATTGCTTCCATATTTTTGTCATAATCCTAGTAGCTAAACATAAAAAATTGTTTTGAAAATTCTCCAATATTTTTTTTTTTGGGATTCATGAAAATGTGATAACGCACGCTATGTCTGAACCAGAAGATTATAAATACTGAATGTACATCGGGTTTCTTTCCACCAAACATCGATATTCAAGCTATATTTTCATTTGCAGAAGGTTTCAAAATATTCCATCGGTGAAAATTTTTCCATATATTTTGTATGAGAGAGAAATCGGCCGAAAATGAGAATTTCATGCAAATTTGTAAAAAAACAGCTAAAAAGATGCAAAAATATTTTTTTTTTTCCATTGAAATATTTTAAAAGTTTCTGCATATGATAATATAGCATGAATTCTGTTATTCTACGGGAAGAAACCCGATGTACATTCATTTTTTATAATCTGCTAGTTCAGACAAAGCATGTAACGCATCCCTAATTAGTCATCTTTTTCGAAAAGTTTCTTAATAAAATATAGGGATATTATCCAGGAAAATAATAACGAAATATTCTTTAACAAAATAGTGAATTCTTTCGAAATTAATACAATTTTCGTACTTTGTCCAATCTCCATGTTATACCAAATTCTCCACAGAATCTCATCAAAGATAAACTTCCAAATAGTAGCTTTGTAATAATGATTTTATTGCCCTTTTCCGGCTATACCAGTCGGCCAGTATGTCTGAAATAGACGTAAAAACTTGAAGTATTTTTAGGCAAAGTACGTTTAATTGGCAAATTGACAATTTGAGAGATGCATTTGAGAAAAAAAAATACCACTTGTTTTGGTGGGATTCGATCCCACGACTCCGTATCGCTAGTCCGGCGCTTTAACCAACTAAGCCACAGAACAAGTTACGATTCTTCGGAATAGAAAGTCAAACTGGAATCGAAGCACCACCCTAACCTTTATCTCTCTTTCGGCTCTTCGATGCCAATCTCCTGCACTCTCGCGGGCAACGATTTATCCTCTTCGGAAAAAAAAACACAAATAACATTTTCACCAGAATTTTATGCAGGAGTAAGTTCTTGATCTTGAATAATCGCCTGAAGATTCTACGAAATTTGCAGCAAATGCAAAATACACGTATACACTTCTACAGAATTTTCGAAACATTACATAAAAAGTGTAAGAAGAAATAGGCTCAGTGTACCAGTTATGGCTATAGTACCTCAAATTCGCCATAGTCGATTTTCAACCTTTAATTATGTAAATCAACAAGAAAAAAATGTGAACACCAGATCACGTTCACAAAAGATGATTGCATTCGTTTAAACTTCACAATTTGCTCAAATTACGATAGAAATAAATCATTTCCCTTCGGCTTCCTTGCAACCTATTTCGCCATAAGGTACACCGGGGCAAGTTGAAACGGGTGGGGCAAGATGAAACACGAAGTTTTAAAATAGATTTCAATACAATTTGGAAATTTATCCTTCGCTAAAAGGTGGTTTGAATCAAAAAGTATGTGTTATAGCGATCGAACTGTTTATCATCATTAGAAAACATCATGTTAACCCGCTGTTTCATCTTGCCCCACCCGTTTCAACTTGCCCCGGTGTACCTTAGTGTACCAGTTATGGCTAATTCCATAAGGAATGCATGTAAATAGTGCGAAGTGGAACCCAAATTAACAAATGTGTCCATAACTGGTACAGGGTTCCTATCATTGGCACACGCCGTAATAAATACTAAAAGTAGTTTTGGACCCGTTTCTATATTTTTCCTGTAAAGTATGAAAATTTATCAATCATTTGACATATCGATGACATTCGAAGTTCTTCTTCTTATTTTTGTAGAAATAGTTCTTCTTAGGTAGTGCGATAACTGGTACAGGCACCCTAACTTATAAAGCTCTTCAAAATTATAATTGTAGAAATATCTGAATCATTTATGTTTCATTTCCTTAGGAATACATGAAGGTGTTTCTAAATAAATGTCGAATTCATAAGTTTTTTTTCGAAGCTGAAACCGATTTTTGTGAAAAGCAAATAGTTTCATGTAAAACGCGAAGTGAAAGCCATTGACAAATTTCTGGAACTAATTTGAAGAAACTTTCATGACATGTTGATTTTTTTTATATTAAATTTTATCAACTTCTGAAAAAATGTTGTGGAGTAAATTTCAGCAGAGTTCCTCTTTCTTGTGTTTTTGTTAAAAATAACGTTAAAGCATATCTGCAATTGCTGTAGAAATTCTTTAGAAACTTTTACCAACTTAACTTAGATGAGTTTTTCCTGATCCTGACACGTGTACTTTCAGTTATTTTTTAGGAATTTCAAAAAATAGGTTTTAGAAATTTTGTTTCAGATTTTTCCTGGAAAACAAAAAAGATCTTACGAAACATCTCTAACAACGTATGTAATTCAAAAAAATCGTTTTTGCTCCACATCGCTTTTTCGATTCAAAAACCAAAAAAAAAAGAAATGAGTCCAGTTTCAGAAAATAACCTATGGAAAAATCTTTTGGAAATAGCATAAGGTCCCCTTCTAGGGAAAATTTCGGAAGAGTTTCTGAAAAAAAACATCAGTAAATTTTGAAATGGCTGAAATTGGAAAACTTCTAAGGCATTTCTAGAAACATCTCGAATCAATCTCTGGAGAACATTTTTCAGAAAACTCCTTAATAATTTTGGGTGGTTGTTGTTAGCCAACGCTTTCCTAGTTAAAAAAATTGGTCTACGAAGTTTATTGTAAATCCATCAGGATAACGTGAAAATTTGTATTAATTATTGAAGTTGGGAAAAAGAATCTCAAATTTATGACACATTCCACGCACTTCTACACCGCGATTTTTGAACTTCGTTGAACGATATTTTAGTGCTCTAGTTGTCGATTTCGATTCTTTTTCACCAAAATATAGATATTTGCTTATATTATTCTAACAGTACAGTCTAACAGTGGTGTCTTCGAAGAAGATGTTTGGTATATCAGAGCCCTTCTTTTGGAAGTATCACTAATGTGATTAATTCACCTAAAAGTGAGATAGAAATTCGATTTTTTTCATAAGTGAAGATAGCGTGTTTATGTCTTCAGCAAAATTGTAGAAAATGTCATTATGAGAAAACTTGCCGAACAACTTTTGCTCTATCTGCTCAATTTCTAGAGATATGTGCCATTATTTGTGAATGGCCCCTTAAAATCAGTTTTTTTGTTGTAACTTTTTCCAGACATTTTTGGGAATTTTCAAATGTTCTACAAAGTTATTTAATATGACAAAATACGTATTTCTTCTGAAGACGGCAACATTGTATCTGTGATAGTTTTTGAGATATTTACTAATTTATTTTGAAAAGTAGCCTTTTTTACGGTTTTGTGTCATTTACAGAGGCAAAATGAGGCTGGACACTTGCTTCCTTGACAGTAAAATTGAGCTATGAAATATTTTAGTTCGTAACTAAAATTTTCAAAAAACTCAAAAAGTATTGAAGATAGAACTTTGTCGTCTTTATAGAAAACATGCATTTTATCATATATAATAAGTTTGTAGAACATTTGAAAATTCCTAAAAATGTCTGAAAAAAGTTACAATGCAATACAGTTTGTTGCAAGAAGTTGTTTGATAGACAAGAATCCTTCTTTTGAAAGTATTACTTTTGTGATCAGTTCACCTAGTAGTGAGATGAGTATTCAGTGTTTACCATATGTGAATATAGTCTACTGATTTCTTAAGGAAAGTTGTTGGAAATATCATTATAAGAAAACTTGCCGAACAAACTTTTGTTCTATATGCTCCATTTTGAAAGATATGGGTCATTTCCTGAAAACGACCCCTAAATATCAGTTTTTTCATTGTAACTTTTTTCAGACATTCTTAGGAATTTTTAAATGTTCTACGAAGTTATTATATATGATAAAATACATGTTTTCTTTAAAGACGACAAAGTTCTATCTTCAATACGTTTTGAGTTTTTTTTCGAAAATTTCAGTTACGAACTAAAATATTTCACAGCTAAATTTTACTGTCAAGGAAGCAAGTGTCCAGCCTGAGTTGAAACAAAATTTACACCTATTATAAACTTCTTTCATATTCAATTGAAAAATCTTGCCCCATTTTGCCTCTGTAAATGTCACAAAGCCGTAAAAAAGGCTATTTTTCTAAATAAATTATTGAATATCTAAAAACTATCAAAGATACAATGTTGCCGTCTTCAGAAGAAACACGTATTTTGTCATACTAAATAACTTTGTAGAAAATTCCCAAAAATGTCTGGAAAAAGTTACAACAAAAAAACTGATTTTAAGGGGTCATTTACAAATAATGGCCAATATCTCTAGAAATTGAGCAGATAGAGCAAAAGTTTGTTCGGCAAGTTTTCTCATAATGACATTTTCTACAACTTTGCTGAAGACATAAATACGCAATCTTCACTTATGAAAAAAATCGAATTTCTATCTCACTTTTAGGTGGATTAATCACATTAGTGATACTTCCAAAAGAACATCTTCTTCGAAGACACCAAATCTCTAAAATCAATTTTTCATGCCCAAAACAATTTCGACCACGAAATTGGGCCTTTGGAAACAGTGTGCAGTACTTGAAAAAATTTAAAAAAATGTTTCGGGAAAGTAGCAAATTTCTTGGCGTAAGTCATAATTTGTCATTTTTTGCGATGGTGTCCCGTTACGCTCTATTTCTTGATTTGAAGTACGAAGTTTCAAACTTCATTTAAAAAGCATGAAATGAAATTTGATCGTTTGATATACTGGTTGGCATGTAAAAATCCTCCAAAAAATGTGTAACAATGTCTCCTACTACAGGTTCCGCCACTTTAAAGCGAAGGTTCCGGAAGTGGCCAAAATTGTCAATGATCTCTTTCATGATTATAGGAATCCTATTCACGTCAAATCATGAAGAAAGAGCTATCGCACGGTATGTTTTGGTGTAAATATGCAAACGTCCCCTACTACAGGTTCCGCCAGGGCACCCCGGTGATTCCAGAAGTTGCCAAAATGGTCAATGGCCCTTTTCATTGCTATAGGAATGGTATTCGTGTAAAATCTTGAAGAACGGGCTTTCGCACGATATGTTTCGGAATAAATATGCAAATGTCCCGTACTACAGGTTCCGCCAGGGTACCCAGGAACACCAGATATTTAGAAAATTTACTGTTAGAATCATCTTCGATAAGGATTCCATTATTCACAATGTTTCAAAATAGTTTCATACAGAAAACAAATGTTTTGAAAAGATTACCCCAAATGTCATAACGCTGGTACCCTAAGGGAATTCGGAATAATTCTGGAACAATCCGGACTTCGGTTTTTGTGTCCCATTTGATCAAAACTACAAAAACTGAATTTTGTCTCAAAATTTCATCAAGATTGGTCAAAACTCGACAGAGTTATGATTTTTTTTCTATTCGAAAACTCGATGTCAAAAATGACGGGTGTTAACAATTCAACCATTTTTGGAAGCAAAAGTTGGATTCTTGCGCAAACGTAATGTCATGCAGATAACAATGTCCCTTATCGAGTTTTTCATCATTAGCTATCCCATGTAACATTTCACGGATGCTGGTGAGTGGCTGCTGTTTTCATCGCAGTCACGGTTTCTAAGATGTTTGGCGAATATTTTAGAAATAAGAAGGGGTGAAACGTGCCTTTACAATAATAAGGAACGGTCTCGACGTCTCCTAGCTCTTCATTTTTCATTTCTCATTCCTCATTGCTTAATACGCAGATCTGAATCTTTACTGCAAACTTTTCGCTTCTTACTCCTCACTCCTCATAAATGTACACTTCTCACTCTTCACATTTCAATACTCACACCTGCTTATTCATTGCTTACTTCTCATTTTTACTTGATCACACTTCTCACTCTTTGTTTTTTTCTTACAGTTTTCTTCTCACTCTTCATTGCTTGTATCTTTTTTCCACTCTTCGCTTCTCAGTTTCTAGTGTCACCCTTCACTACTTATTAATTTCGTACCCTTCGCTGCTCACTCCTCACTATTCACTTCTCACTGTTTAACATTTCTTTCTGCTCATTCCTGACTCCCACTTTTTACTCTTCTGTCTACACTGCTTACATTTCACTCCTCATTTTTCGCCGCTCATTTCTTGTTACTGTTTTCCGACACCTCTCTCTTAACTTTCCACTTCTCTCTCCGCACTACTCACTTCTCACTATTCACTACTCAATACTCAGTAATCACTGTCCACTTCTACTACTTATTCTGAACTTCTCACTCTTCAAATTAGTAAGAAGACGTTAGACCATATAGCAAGGTTGCAACCATTCATTTGCAAAAATTTACATTCATTTGATATTATCTCAGTTCAGAAGCATGCTATCGAAAAACAATGTATGGATGAATTGAACCTTGTAGTTTTATCTGAAAGTTTGCCGAATAACATTGGGGTCGCACACGCATTCCAAAGTCGTGAGTGAGCTGTGAAGGCAACTTTCCACAGCGTGAATGAAATTTATATTCATCGCGTGGAGAGTTGCCTTCACAGTTCGCTCACGACTTTGGAATGCGTGTGCGACCCCAATGTTATTCGGCAAACTTTCAGATAAAACTACAAGGTTCAATTCATCCATACATTGTTTTTCGATAGCATGTTTCTGAACTGAGATAATGGCAAATGAATGTAAATTTTTGCAAATGAATGGTTGCAACCTTGCCATATAGTATTAACCAAGGTTCTTCTGCATTCAAATCAGTAGCGACATCACATTATTTTATCAAATGCTTCCAAAGTTATCTCCAAAAAGTCAACTGAAGCTTGATGTTATCAATGGTCTTTACAACGTCTTTACAACATCTGGCATCACTGTGGCGAACTAACTTACATCCTAGCGCCGCCTAGCTGTTAGTCGTCCGCCGTTTCGTTGTTGGTGGCATCGACGACTACGACGACGACGACGACGACGACGACGTTGGAGGTGGTGTACATTGTCAGTTTTAATCACATTGTCGCCAGCCATATTAACAAGCACGTATGACAACATCGCTCTCCAGCAGTTCGAGACCGTGGCACCCGGCATGGGGTGCCACAACCCCCACTAGCTGGTGGCGAGGCGATGGTGGTGGCGAATCTACCACCACCCGAGACCCCGACTGCCACTACTAACCACCAGTAGTGGTTGATAAGGCCTAGCGTAGCGGCCTTGCGGATTTTGACTTGGTGGCTGACCAAGAAGACCGAGGCCACACCACGGCAGATTCATCGCAACACACCACGGTCGCGCCGCATCGTTGAATTTGTCCTAATTTATCCCCCCGCCGATTTGGTTGATTGGAGTTGGTTAAGGGCGACTTCGCTGTAATCAGAGAGCGATGGCTTTCATATTACCGCGCAGAAAACGTCGGCGTTTTAGTTGTTGTTCTTGTTGTTGACACTAGGTCCTGACTGGATGCGGTGCACGTGCGGGGAGCCATTTGTGGTTAAATTAGGATCGTCATAATTGAGTTATGGGTTTTGTGCCGGGCAGCGTGTTTGTCGTTTCCACTGAGTTTGAGCCGGAGTGAGTGATTCGTTTAATATTGTCATTTCTGGCTCTACCTTCCCACTGAACTATCAGCTTTGCCATTGCACAGTGTGATGTATAAAACTTGTTTAAAGTCTTGAATTAAAATTTCTTCACTAACTTGGAATGTATTGACTACATACGAAAGTATGTTCAAGTTTGGTCAGCTCACATCAAGTCCTCTTTTTATGCATTACACTCTTCTGTTATAAAATCTTCCCCAGAGTACACATTATCTGCCACCCACGATGCACTCGAATAGCGTCTTTTATTTGCCGTCAGGAGTAGACGGACGCGGTTATTTCGAATGGCGCTCGATAAAAATTCCAGATCTGCGCGCGTACAAATGACTCTATTCAACAACTGCTCTGTGGAATGGCATAGTAAGTTTCCCTCCAGCAGTCAGTCGTGCCAGTGCGTGCACCACCACTTTTATCGGTGCATTAAATCTTTAAATGCACATCAGTCTCCCCGGCTCTCAAATCAATTCACTGCCGCCGCCGTCGCCGCCACTGCCATAGCACAGCCGTTTATTCCCTCATTCGCCTGAATGCCTGATAGAGCTCTTTATCATTATCCTGCGAGCTGGCTGCTGCGGAGAGAAAAAACCAGTTCCTGCACAAAACGACCACATCTTGGGACTGCATCAGCCACAGCCACAAAGCAATTGCGCGCACAGAGCAAATCTTGGGCTATTGATTTAGTTGTGGATCGCTCGAAACGACCAAATTGGCTGATTGGAAGCCACACCGCCGGAGCAGCAGCATCCCTCTCAGTCAGTGGTGTTCACGAAACGAAGACAGAAAAAATAAACGGGATTTAACCACCTATTGCGGTACGGTCTTCTCTGACGGATGTAATTTTTATATTTTTTCAGACTTGGTAAACAAAATCACTTACTCAAGTTTCAATCCGCAATAAGACCTTAAATGCTACTAGAACTAAAGTTCTGCCGGTATTTAAATAAAATTCAATTCTAGTAGCATTTAAGGTTTTATTGCGGATTGAATGACTTAAAATTAGTTTTAAAACTGAATTGAAATCGTGATAAAACAAAAAAAAAACGTTACAAAAGTTTTAAAGTTGTTTTGGTTTTTTGTTTATCACGATTTTAATTCAGTTTTAAGACATATTTTAGAACATTCAATCCGCAATAAAACCTTAAATACTACTAGAATTGAATTTTAGTTACATACCGGCAGAATTTTAAGATTTTAAGATTTAAGAGTGTGTGGTGGATCGGAAGCCGGAGAGGGCGATAGTTGGGCCGCGCGCACGTGTGTTCGTAATTTTTACTCTAAATTTTCGGGTTAGATTTGCTGTGCCGAGCAGAGGCCTAGCATTCAATAGTGTGTGGTGGATGGGAAGCCGGAGAGGGCGATAGTTGGGCCGCGCGCACGTGTGTTCGTAGTTTTTTTACTCTAAATTTTCGGGTTAGATTTGCTGTGCCGAGCAGAGGCCTAGCATTCAATAGTGTGTGGTGGATGGGAAGCCGGAGAGGGCGATAGTTGGGCCGCGCGCACGTGTGTTCGTAATTTTTACTCTAAATTTTCGGGTTAGATTTGCTGTGCCGAGCAGAGGCCTAGCATTCAATAGTGTGTGGTGGATGGGAAGCCGGAGAGGGCGATAGTTGGGCCGCGCGCACGTGTGTTCGTAATTTTTACTCTAAATCTTCGGCTTAGATTTGCTGTGGAGTGTGCTATAGAATTTTGTCCGGGGCGGCGGACCCAGCGTGCATCAGTGTGCTATAGAATTTCGTCCGGGTGCCAGTTCGCGCGCGTTTGCTTCGGTGGTTCGTTTTTTTTTTCCTTTTCTATTTTGTATTCCGAAGTGAGCATTTCGACGGCGGTGAGTGTGCGGTGAACGCGTCGTGGTCGTGGATCGAGTCGGTTCCGAATTTTTTGCTTCCCGTCGCGCTAGTTCCCAATACACTTTTAGTTGATAATAAATATTTTCTTTCATTTTTTGCATTTACACAAAAGAGTGAAAAGTGTTAGTTCGGGCTCGCCGGTCGAAAAAAAAAATCCGAGCGCCGACAAGTGAGTCGCGTTCAGTGTATTTCTGTGTGGAATAGACTAAAGGTTTCTGCTCCCTAGTGGAGTGGAGACGCGCGATAGAATTTTCTTTTTGGCTAGTTTTTGCGTCGAAAAGTGGTCGGTTGTTAACGGCGGTTTGTGTATATTGATCCATTGTCAAATCATATCACCAACCATAGGTGACTCCCGGACTGACAATGTACCTTACCCTACTAACAAAAAAAATCCTTCCTGAGACAAACGTGGAGATGCAGCGATTCGCGGTCTTTATAACAACGTTTGTCTTACTAACATTCCCTCCCATCCTCGATGACCGTGGACGTGGCCGGCGCCGTTATTGACCCCATTAAAGTTGAGAGCTCTCGACCTGTGTACATTGAGAATAGTAAGCTAGTGCTAAGCCCTATTCATTGGTTCCTTGTGCAATTTCGATTGTTCTGGTCAATCACGGAGTAGCAACTACGAATTGTGCGGTCATCTATGCTCATGCTGCTCATGCTCATGCTCATGCTCATGCTCATGCTCATACCGGCAGAATTTTAAGATTTAATCTACTATTCTCAATATGTGCCATTCGAAAGCGGCGGAAATTTCTCCAAAAAAATCATTAAAAAGTTCTCCAAGAATCCTTCCAAAATTTTCGAATTTTTATGTAGGGATTCTTTCAGAAAATCCACAAGAGAATCATCTAGCATTTCTCAGAAATTTTTTGAAAGAAAATCCAGAATTGTTTACTTAAGAAATTTCTCTAGGGATTTCTTTAGAAAATCCTGCAGAGATTCTTTCCAAAACGCTTGATATGAAATTTCCGATAACCTTCCGAAATTTCTTTCAGAAACTTATCCAGCAAATCCTTTGGAAATTTCACTTAATTTTTTCCAGAAATTCTAGGAGAAACCATTGCAATTTCACGCCGCTCTTTCAATGTTTGTATGTCGATAAGCTTGCAGCGTGCTTCATATGATGGAAGTGGAAATGAAGTCCAACCTAATTTACGAAGAGCATATAATAGAAATTGCTTTTGTACTGATTCTAATCTTTCTTCGTGCGTGATTGAAAAAGGAGACCATACAATGCTGCAATATTCCAGTATTGATCTTACATATGCAATATACAGAGTTTTGATTGTGTATGGGTCATTAAAGTTGTAGCAGAAACGCTTAATAAACCCTAGCATGTTATTAGCCCTGTGAATTATTGTGTTGTAGTGGTCTACGAAAGTAAGCTTAGAGTCTCTTTCACATTTTTCCACATTTTGGTTTCCTAATGCAACTGAAATGTTTGGTGTTGTTCTTTTTCTGCTAAATGATATTAAGTTGCATTTTTTTACATTTAATTCTAAAAGGCTTTTTTTGCACCATACGTAGAATATGTGAATTTCATTGTGGAATACATTGATGTCTTCTTCATTTCGTATCTCCAGAAAGAGCTTCATGTCATCGGCATAAATTAGAACTTTTAGTTTGTTTAAAATGAAGGAAATGTCGTTTACATACATAATAAAGAGAAGAGGTCCTAAATGAGAGCCTTGGGGGACACCTGAAGTGACTTGAATTGGGTTTGACTTGTTTCCATTGAATTTAATTATTTGTTAACGGTCAGTTAGGTATGATTCAAGCCATTTCAGGAGAATTGGCTCAATTCCGATTTTTTGTAGTTTGAAAAGTAGCATTGGTATGTCAATACGATCAAATGCCTTACTAAAGTCCGTGTAGAGAGCTTCCACGTGGTTTCCATTATCCATTGCGTTTAATGAATAGTCTATGAATTGCAGTAAATTTGTTGAGGTCGACCGACCTTTGAAGAAGCCGTGTTGCATATCAGTAATTCTGTTTTTGGTTTGGAGAAATAGCTTTTCGTTGACAATTGCCTCGAAAAGTTTCGGAATGCAAGAGATAATGGCTATACCACGATAATTACGTACGTCTGATTTTCGGCCAGATTTGAAAATAGGTACTAGAAAAGAGCTTTTCCATAGTTTTGGGAAATTACCAGATTCCAGCGACATATTAAAAAGCCAAAACAAAGGAGCAGTCAGTTCCTGTGCTAAAGTTTTCATGAATACTGGGGGGATCCCGTCAGGACCAGGACCTTTTGAGGCGTCTAGATTCTTAAGAGCATGTAAAATATCCTGCACTTGGAGTTGGTTTACGCCAATGTCCCTAGGGAATTCTGGGTAAAATGCAAAATAATCGCGGTCACGATCTTCTTCAGAAAATGTTGTATAGATTTCTTGGAAGAAATTTGCAAAAAGATTGCAAATTTTTTCCGAGTTATCACCAACAGATTCATCAAGATGCATAACGGATGGAAAATTGTCAGATTTTAATTTGGATTTTACGTAGTTGAAGAAGTTCTTTGGACAGGACTTTATTTCGCTTTCAGTTTTTGAATTATATTCTTCAAATGCATTACTAATGGCTAAGTTCAATTGCTCGCATATATCCAAATAATTTGCTAGATTTTCATTGGTATTGTGTGTCTTGTAATTTTTATGGGCTTTTTGTTTGCGGTTCTTCAAATTTTTTATCTGTCTATTATACCAGATTGGGTTTTTTAAATTTCTGCTACGACGTTTTTTCCTTGAAGGAATTTCTTGGATAATTATTTCCGATAAAATTTTGTAAAATACGTCAACAGCAGTATCGACATTTCCTTCGTTTCTCCAGAGATTTCTCTTGAAAAATGTGTAAGGTTTCGTTCAAAATCTTTTCAAGGGATTTTTAAAAGAAATCTTCCACATATCAATTTCTTTGCGACCAGAGATTACTTCAGAAATTCCTTCAGATATTTTTTTCAGAAATTTACCCTGGGATTCCTTAAGAAAATCTTTCAATGTTTCCTTCAGAATTTCTACCGGGGGTTTCCCAGGAAATTTTTCAGTTTCTATTTCAGAAATTTCTCCTGAGATTCTACCAGGAATTTCTACGGCTTGATTCAAAAGATGCAAGATACATTTGTAATGTTTTTATAGGGAAAGCTTTAAAAATTCCTCAAGTGCTTACTTTAGAAATTTTACTTGTGATTTCAACAGAGTTTTCCAATGATTTCACTAGGAAACTTCCATCCTCAATTTTCCCCATAAATTTTAGAAAATCCTACATGCATTTCTTCCTAAATACCTCCTGATTGGTCTTCAGGAAGTTTTTCAAAGAATCCTTCAGTAAAATGTATTTCCATGGGCCAATGGAATTAGATGTTCGTTTTTGGAATATTTTCAGTTTAATATGTATGACAAAACTGCATTCTTAATGTTTGAGAATGCACAAATTTGATTTGTTCCTTAACAGAAACGTTTTAAAAATCTAATTTTTTTAAAAATTTCTGGCTCTAGAATGTCTTTCAAAAATATCTCTAAGAACTCATCTAAGAAGTCTTCCAAAAATGTCCAAGAATTTCTGAAGTAAATCTTGCATAGATAACTCCAGATATTCCTCCATGGTTTCTTCAAAAATTCCTTCAGAACTTTCTCTAGAGATTCCGCCAGAAAACTTTTTATGAACTCCATGGATTCTTTCAGAAATATCTCCGGAGATACGAAAAATTCCTCCAGAAAATTAGAATTTCTATAATCTGAGAAAGCTTCTTAATAAATTCGTTCAAAGATTCATAAAGAAATTTCATAAATCTCCTCTTGAGATTCTTAAAAAAAATTTCTTCAAAAATGCACTTAGAAAACATCTTAAAAGTTCTTGCAAAATAAATTCACGGAGTTTTTTTTGGAAATTACTCAAGGAATTCCTTTCAATGATATTTTTCCGTGTTTCTTTACGCAATTTTTCTTGGCATTGCTTTTAGAAATCCCCGCGGAAAAGTCATCCGGATGCCTACCGGCATTTTACCTCCTTGAGAATCTTCTATGATTCCTGATTTCCGATCGATTTCTCCTAAAGTTTTTCACGGGATTCCTACAGAATATCTTCCAGAGGTTTTCCTGGTATTGTTCCCAGAGTTCCTCGTGCAATTATTCCCGGAATTCCTCCTCCGTCTTTCCCAAAGATATTTTGCAGGAGTTTCAGCTGGGATATTTCTCTCGGGACTTTTCTCAGAAGATTCCGGTGTTGGTCCTGGGATGTCTCTCAGAGTTTTCTGAATTTACCCTAGACTTTCTTATAAAATCCTTTTCCACAGTGCCTTTTGGGATTTCTGGAGGACCTATTGCTGATATTTTTCATGGAACTCTGCCCTCCTCGTGATTTCTTTCACAGCTTTTTCCAGGGGTTCCCTCATAGTTGTTATTCCCAAAATTCCTACCAGAAATTGTTCAGAGAACCTGGGTGCTCCTTTAGGGATTTATTTAATAGTTTCTCCCGGAACTTTTGCAGAAATATCTCAAAGAGCTTCTCACGGAAAGATAAAACTTACGAAATTCCTTGTGAGAAATTCCAGGAGAAATATCGGAAGGAAGCCTGGTGAAATCTTGCGAAAAACTCCGAAAAAACTTATTCGAGAAATCTCGAGAGGTACTTCGAAAGAAATTCTGAGAAAAGCTGGAACAGCTCGTAAAAAGCTCTGGGACAAAATTCAAGGTAGAATAAAATTCCGGGAGGAAATTCAAGGAGAAGCTTTGAAAATACACAGAAAATCTTGTAGTTACCTGAGAAGCTTTGAAAATACACAGAAAAACTTGTAGTTACCTAGAAGGCACAAAATGTTGCTAATTGACAAATTGAGAGATGAATTTGTAAAAAATGCGTCCTAGTGGGATTCGAACCCACAACTCTGTATTCGCTATACCGGAGCTTTATCTAACTAAGCCACAGAACACGTAATGATTCTGCGGAATAGAAAGCCATACTGAATCCGAGTCCACATCACGAAAACTCCTTTTTTCACAAACCATCTTTCTTTCGATTTTTATTTATTTCTTTTTTTCACAAATTCATCTCTTAATTTTTCAATTAGCAACATTCTGTTCTTTATAACTACAAGTTTTTCTTATGGTTATAACATACCAGCAACTCTGGTAAATGCCAGAAAAGGTTAACATATATCAGTGTACTCTGGCGACATTTCCAAAAAACTCATTTGCAAAACTCCTGAGAGAAACTGTTGGAAAGCCATCCCGAATATACTAAGAGAAATTTCTGAAACAACTTTGGATAAACTGTTGGAGGATCTGCGGGAGGAATCCAGCGAGATACTCTGGATGCATATAGGAAATAAACACCTCTGGAAGGAATCCTGGGAGGTTCTTTAGCAGAGACCCCGTGATAAACTACTGGGAGAATCTCTGGCAGAAATCCACTGAGAACAACTCCCGAAAGAATTTCGAAAAAATCTCGAAAGGATCGTAAAAAAAACTCTGGATGGAAACATAGGCGAACTGTAATATTTAAAAAAACATATTAGTTAATAAAATTTAGAATACTCTAAGCGAATTTTTGCATGAGATTTCTGTAGAAACTTATGGAACAATTTATGGAATCGGAATTAGCAAGAGTTTTTTTTTTTCAAGAAATTCGACTGTAACAGAAAATTTGGAAGTTAAGACGAAATGTAGCTCAAAGTTTGTGTTAAAACATGCTAAAACATGTGTTTCATTTAGAGACGAGCCATCGAGGGCTGAAAGTCTCTTTAATAACGATAAAAAAAATGTGTTTCATTTAACTTTTTTTCTATTTATACCATCATTATTTTTTTCTAGATTGTTGTCGAAAATATCTTGAAGAACCTTATCAAAGTTTCAATGAATTTCAACAAAAGAAATCCCAAAGATCTATCAACCATTCCCTGTTAATAAACAGATAATTTCATTAGACCTTCGTTCTGAACTATTTGACATTCTGAAATTATTTCTCTAGGAATTCCGCCGAAATGTTTTTCGGGAGGTGCTTCGTCACAAATTTCTCAAGAGGTTTTTTTTTCTGTTATAGAATTCAGTAAATTCTTCTCTTCCTTGTATTTATTATGTGTATATGGAACTATTTTCTAAAACACGGAAAGACCTTGAGAAGTCGGATCTCTATTACTGTTGACGACGTACAGACACCATGGAACTTGTATACATCAAATGATCTTTCAATGTTTTGTACGATACCAGCTGATCTTGATCCAAATCGTTTTTGAGTTCAGAATACAAAACCTTTACCGTGGGTATAGTTTTCTTCCTGCAGGAATACATGTATTCAAACAGAATGTTAAGAACATGGGATCCAATAGGTCCATGCATCCGGACTTATACTTATACATATTGTTGTTCATATTTGAAAAACTTATTATAAATTGGGGTTTTTCGGGACATTTAAGGAGTATTTAATGGGGTCTCAAGGACGTTCCATGGGATTTCAGGGGTACTCCAGGGGGTCTCAAGGATGTTCCAGAGAGTTCCAAGGGTGTTCCGAAGGTTTCAGGGGCGTTCCATGCAGTTCCATGTCGTTTCAAGAAAGTTTAACCCTCTAATACCCAAATTTTTGATTTTGATCTAAATATCATTTTTCGTCATCTAAAATCGATTTAAACATGTTTTGGAAGATGATTCTTTTTAATTCTCGATTTCGTGAATTTAAGTTTTTGATTTTTCTAATTTTTATTTTTGAACATCCTCACACTTTTATATTTTTCCTGGAAGCCTATTTGGGGAACGGATTTTTTGAGATGAAAACATTTTGAGATTTTATGATTATTGTTGAATTATTATTATTTTAAATTTTTTTCATAGTAAATTTTATTTTCCGTGTAATTTTAAGGAAAATAATTTTAGAGTGTATTCGATTCCCTTAAACTATTAAGCAAGGATAGAATGATTTGGGAAAAATTTAAAATATGTTAATTGTAGCGATTCAATTCAAAATAAACAATGACTTCTAAAAGGTTACTAAAACATCAATTTTTCAATGATTTTTAAAAAATGTAAATACGCTTTAAAATACACCTGAAACCATTTTGAGATATACAGAACAGTCCTAAATATCAGCCAAAAATATAAAAAATTTGATTTTCCACGAAACAAAAATTACAAAAAAGCTCAATCTATACCCCGTCTAAAGGCGGGGTTGGGTATTAGAGGGTTAAAGGAGTTCCAGGTAGTTTCGGAGGCTTTACGAGATTTTCCAGGAAGTTTCAAGGGATTTCAGAAGGCTATGGGGATTTAATAGGCGTTTCAAAACCTCCTTCAACTACCTGAAACGCTATGAAACCCCTCAAGAACCACTTCTGATACTCCCTTGAAAGCCCCCTGAAACGTCTTGAAACCAATGATGCAACTTATAACCTCACGAATGCTCAATCAACTTATCAATTTTATTTTTATAGCTTGCGATTGAACTGTACACTGCTCAGCGATGAGCAGAAGCAAAGAGGTGGCAAAACGGACATGATGTAACTCACAAACGATTTTGCACACATCTGTCAGTGTCGCCACATGCTCACCCGAACAGCCGAACAACACCGAATGGGTTGGTTTTAGAAGCTATTGCACGAACGCTCGACACGCACACAGAAGCAACATTCGCATGTACCGACACCACACCAATAACGTTTCCAGCCTACGATGCTTCGCGATAAGCTGATCGAGAAGCATCGACAGCGATGAAAAGACATGCTTGGCTGGAACGCATATTCGTACGGGAGGTTGGTTTGATTAAGCGAGGAAGGGTGAAAACGTACTCGTTGTCGAAAGCGAATCGCATCATTTCGCGAATGTTTTCATCAAATAGCAAGCTTGCTTGAAACTCCTTGGTATGCTTCAAAACCCTGTTGAAGCACTTCCGAAACGTTCTTCAATGTATCCTGAAATTTCCGAAAACCACTTTTAAATGCCCCTTGAAACCACGCGAATTCCCATAAATGCTTAAAAGCCCCCTAAACCCCTCTGAAGCATGCCAGAAACCTCTTTGTAAGCATCCTGAAACCTCATTGAAAAGATCCTGAACCCTCCAGAAATCACTTCCAAAACCCTCCGGAAAACACGCGGAACGCCTTGAAATACCTTGAAACGGCTTTGAAAATTTCCTGAAATTTCCTTGAAAGCCCCATCAATCTCCACTAAATTACCTGGAAACCCATACGGAAATATCCTGAATCCATGAATCCTGATTGGGTATTATATTTATACATATAGTAGAGGAACTCACGTATTTTCGGCAGTTTTGTTCTATGCCCAAATTTCAGACAGTTTGGTCCACAAAACCCCCCATGACGAAGAGAATGAACCTGCCGATAATACCCTTAGTCACCCTATACAATCCTGGCTTCGCAAATTGTTGAAGTCTGAAAATCGTATAATAATCGGGGGTTTAAGGGCGTTCCTTGGGATTTCAGGGTCGTTCCATGGGGTTTCATAGAGTTCCAATGATATCCCAAGCAGTTCCAGAGGGTGTCAGGTGCTGTCAGAGATGTTCCAGAGGGGTTTAGAGGATTTTCATGTGGTTTTAGGGGCTTGACGGGATATTCCGGGGTTTCAGAGGATTTCAGAGGTTTCATAGGCTATCCGAAACTCCCATCTGAAACGCCTTGAAACCCCTTTAAAGCCCCATCTGAAACTCCCTTGATTGCCCCTTAGAAACCCCCTGAAACGTCTTGGGAGCGCTTTGGTACGGCTTCGAAGAAACTTGATCTCCTTGATAAGTCTTGAAACTCTTCTGATGCATTCCTGAAACCCCTGGAGCCCCTCCGAAATCCGTCTGATACTCCCATGAAATTTGAAAATGAAAATCTGACAGATAATTTATAATTATTACTACCGGAGTAAAGCGTTATTCTTTCACATTTCACCCCCGACAACTCATTTTCAAAATGCTGGCATTTCGGCAATTTCCATCCGGAATTATACACGGAATTATACACGGAAAAATAAATGAATACAAAATTTCTAGTACTAAATGTTAAACAGTTTGCGAATTACACTACTGTTACGACACTTTATTCGAAGCACTTTGATCCAGGAGATTTTGAACAAAGTTGTTCAGGTGATCAAGGATAATCTGGAGATTCATCAATTCGTTGGAGACGTCGCCGCTAGGTGTAGTAGTTCTTCAGGAGGTCAACAGCAATCTGCTGATTCGGCAATTAATTGTTGATTTTGCTGCCAGGTGGCGCTAGTTGTCAAGTAAAGTTAAAACTTACTCGGTATTCAAAGAATTTAGAATTATGTTGTCTTCAGTAAAATTGTTCAGGAAGTCAAAAGCAATCTGATGGTTTGTTGAGTTATTAGTTGGCGATTTTCTAGCTAGATGGTGCTAGTTGTTTTAGGTTGAAATCATACATAGGATTCCGAGCCACTTGGCCAATGGCTGGTATTTTGGACAGTTTTTCGCAATAACTTAGTCAATTTAAAACCAATTGACTTGAAATTTTGCTCACGGCTACATACTATAAGTATCTAACTGCGTTTAAAAAAATGTGTCAATTGGTTTAAAATTGATTGAGTTATGACAGAAAAGTGTCCAAAATAGAAGCTCTGCCGAGATGGTTCCCCTTTCCTGTATGATCCCTCCGCCCCTAAATGGTTAAGTTTGAATAAAATCACTTTCATAATAGTACGAACATAAAACACTTACTCCAAGCTCAAGGTCGTTCAATATCTACCCCCGATGAGAAAAAGTTTGTAGTTTCATATCCTGCTCACACGCACGTTTAAGAAGGATACAAACCCCCCTCCTCCGACAGCAACCAATCCGTCCGATGGTAGGTACTCTCCTTTTATTTGCCTCACTTGCTATTAAGATTTTTATTCCCGCAATTTAGCAAAAGTCTCTTAACCTCTCCACTTTCGGTATCATATAACGCGCGCACAGACAACTCTTGAGTCTTGGTCGTAGGGCCGCCTCTGCCCGCGCGAGAGGAGGTGAAGTTCGCCGCGCCGTACAGCGACAGCGTCGACGTCGTCGACGAAGTAACAAGATCGGCATACATGATTACAAGACGAGAACAGAGCGCGCAAAAAAGGCAAACCTCTGCTGTGCTCCTCTGCTGCTCTGCTCTGTCTGTCTGAGCGAGCTGTGTGGATCGCTGGCTGGCTGGCCGGATCCGAAGACACAGAAAAACGGCAACAGCAGTTATGCGGTGTTCTTTGGTTCAGGGTTCAATCCCTGCAATCTCGAAGGAGTCTGCATTAGTCGTTGTTGACGAGGAGCGAGACTGCCTCACATTCTCGAACAGTGCACGGTGCCATCCTTGCCGTAACATTAAAGGACCGCCGCGTAGTTCTGGTCTGGTTCCACCTTGGTCAAACTTTGCTCTTCTTGGGGTTCTCGTTGGTCGTCGCACGGTTTATTCGTTGTTGATGTACCACACTTCCGCGTAGACGACAATAACAAATCATGAACAAAACAGTTACATTGCTGTTACGAATTCTGTTACGTTGTTAACCAATGGCAAAACTTGTCATTATAGTAAACTAGTATTTTCCTGGACAATGTCAGTTACGTGATCTTTTTGCAACACTTCCCTATTCGGAATTTGATTCGACGACAAATCTACCGATGAAGTGGGGCAAGGAACAGCCATTTCAGTATGGTGCATGTTTTACTAGCAAAAGAAAACTGCACCACCGATGACGACGATGGCGACGGGAGCGTCCTGCGAGTTGTTCCGCTCCACTCTCCTCACATGCAGGAACCAAGGCAGGAGGACGTAGTGCTGGATATCTTTGTGCTCTTCTCTCGGTTGTCGGTGCCGCGGTAATCGGTTGATTGGTACCTTTACCACCCATCGTCTTCTTCGGTTGCGCCATCGCCGCACCGCGCACGGATTCTCTCTGCCTCTTGTTTTCCATATTTATTTATTTATAGTGTGTCGCTTTTATGGACATTATGCACACCAATTCCGCAGACCCGGTCGTCGCGTCAGCCTACGCTAGGATGCTTTATTGGGGCATTGTTGGGAGTGATTCGCTGGGAATGGTGGTCATAATTGAAACGGTAAAAACGTAATATTCTTCTGCTTTTTTGTTTATATCGTTGGAAGCACATATGCAGTTGATGCACTGGAACTTGATGTTCACGGCATATCTGGGGAATTAGCGGACGGTGAAGCTCTGGACGGCTGTCGACCAGCCACCGATGAAGCCGGCTTGATAACTTCCCACGAACTCATTCGTTTCCGCTTCTGTTTGTAACTTTCCACATTCTGCCGGGTTCCTTGCTGCAGCATTACCGCTTGCGCTGCGTTCTTCTCGTCCAGAGTCGCTCTGCCTTTTTCGTCGAACCATTCTGAAGAATACTAGTTGACTCTGAAGGAAAACCTTTAATCTCAAGAGCTCTTCCAGAGATATATTTGAGAAGTTTATCCCGGATTATTTCCAAAACTGTATTTTTCAAGCGCCCTTGAAAACTTCATTTCTCTAGATTTTTCCAAGAGTTCTTTCCCAGTTGGTTTTCCCGAATGTTTTGCCTGAAGTTTTCTTCTCGGACCTCTCTAGAAAATCCCTGTAATTTTCTGGTGGAATCTCTTACGGAGTTTTTTTTTTAATTTACTTTCGGAGCTTCTCCAGAAGTATCTCCCGGGATTTCTAGGATTTGTCGTGGAATTTTTTCAGAAGTTTTTCTTGGATTTTTTACCGAAGGCTCTCTCAAGCTCTTTTTTTCTGCAGAATCTCCGCCCAAGGTATATGCTGATGTTTATATCCGAATTTCGCCAGGAGTTTATTCTCAAACGCTTCCCGATAATTCTATAGCAGTTCTTCCCATCCTAGCAGAGACGATAATCTGTACCGGCGCTATTCGTACATCGGCTAGGGATTTCCTAAATCAACCCGGAACAAATGACCCAAAAGTTTTCCAAACTACGTGACTTTTCACAATCAAACTGTTTAAAAAATTGACACAATTGTGTTACCTGTTGATTTGTGTATTGAACCCTGAAGATGGTCCGATAGCCGGACCGAAACGTCGGCGATGTGACGCAATTTGACCTACAGACGAAATATCTAGAAAATATCTCTTAAAATTTCTTGTGGAACTTAAGTCAGTGTTTCTCCCAGACGTTCATCCAGAGGTTTATTCGAAATTACTTCCGGAGTTTTTCGTTGGTTTTTTAACGTTTTTCTCGGGATGATTTTTTTTCAGAGAATTTCCCGGGACTCCTCTGGTAGTTCGTCGTGCAGTTTCTCATGATATTTCTCTTTGAATTATGTAATTTAGCTTGCAAGCTGCTTTCAACCCAGACTAAACCACTCTGTCGATACGCCGAGAGCATTTTCTAAGGATTGTTTAACCATTTCGGAATTTATGGTTCTCTTGGGATTTATCCCGTCGTTCCTCTCGTGATTTTTTGAGGATTCTTCTTGGAATTTTTCCCGAAATGATTTCTTCTGAAATTCCTCCTGTAGTTCATTCTGGTATTTTCTTGAAAGCTTTCCCAAAATTTTTCACGGAGTTTCTCCCACAATTTTTACTTTACTGGAGTTCCACCTGGTAATTCTTAAATTTTTCTCACAGTTCATCGCGGGATTTCACCTGGATTTCTTTCTAGATTTTTCCTCAAATTTCTCGAATCCCGGAAGAAAGTCCAACAGAAATCTTAGGAAACAAACACGCATAAAAGTATCATAAAGTATCTCGCTAGGACAACTGTGTAATATCCCGGAAGAAATTTCAGTAAAAATCCAGGTAAAACCTTTGGAAGAAACTCCAGGAATATCTCCTGCAGAAATCCCGTGATATCCTAGTACGAACGCCGGATAATCCTCTGATAGAAATCTTTATCTGATTTTTTTGTGAAACCTGGTAGATTTTCAGGATCTTGCGGGATCTTTTAAATAAATTTTGTCGGGAATGCATACGAAGATTTCTCCGATAATTTCTTCAAGACTTCTTCCGGGGTTTTTTCTAGAAAACTCATAGTTTACGTCAGAACTTTCGTAAAAATTTTCTCTACTCCAAAAAAATAATTTCAGAACTCCTTCATAAAGTCTTCCTTGGATTCATTTCGAGATTTCTCCATGGATTCCTTTAGAAATTCCTCTAGGAATTTCCTTCAAAAAATCTACCCCGGATTTATTTTGAAAGTACTTTTAGAACAGTGTCCATGGCAACTGCAAATCTCTCTCCCAATCTTTCATGAATTGCTTCAAAAATTCCTCGAAAATTTCCTTCAGAATTTCCTTTAGAGGCTAGAGGATCCTCTCAGAAAGTTCTCCAAGAACTCCTCTAGAAAAACTTTCACAGGGTTTCTCAGAAATTTCTCCATTGATTCTTTCTGAAATTTGCACGAGAGTTTTTTGAGGACATCATCCACGTATTCCTTTAGAAATGTTTTTAGCGATTTTTTTTTCAGAAAATCAAAGCCTTCAGAAATTCTTCCAGGGATTTCCATAGTAATATCCCTAGAGATTCTTTTAGGTATTCTTTAGGGGATGTCCATAAACCACGTGGTCATGAAGGGGGGGTTCGGCCGATGACCATTTTGTATGGACAAATAAATTTTTTTGTATGGACTAATGTCCACGCGGGGGGGGGGGGGGTGTTTGAAAAGTCCCAAAAAAATGACCACGTGGTTTATGGACAGCCCCTTATAAGATTTCTTCAAAAAATTGATCAAGAATTCCTTTAAGAAATTTTCTTTGGATTCCTTCCAAAATTACTCCATGGATTCCTTAAGAAATTTATCCAGGTATTTGGTTTTTAAATCTACCAAGGTTTGTTTCAGAAACTACTCAGGGGGTTTCTTCAGGAATCCTTCCGGGGATTTTTCAAAAAATATCTCCAGGGCTTCCTTTATACTCTTGAGAATTTCTGCAGAAATTTCTCCAAAAAATCTTTTGATGGTTCCTGTTGAAACTTCGCAAGGAATTATTTTAGAAATTCCTCTTGAGATTTGTTTTGAACATCCTTCGGGAATTTCTACAAGGTTTCCTTCAGGGTTTTCTACAGAGATTCCCCCAAAATTTCATTCATAAAATCTATCACGAATTCTTCCTGTGGTTTCTTCATAAAATCTTCCAGAGGTTCCTTCCCAAATTACATTCAGATGGCCAATTAGTCTTGAAGAGGGTTTTAGAACCGTCATAAAACCCAATACCTTTTCTAGTCTGTTTTGCTAAAAAAAAGTTATTTGGGCTTAGAAATACGTGCCGGTATTTTTTTTTTTTCGAGAAGTCCACCAGAGATTTGTTAAGCTCGGGAGTTTGCATTGCAAACTTCCGCAGGAGTTTGTCCTGCAAGCATTCCTCCAGAGATTCTTATAAAACTCCATCAGAGATTTGTCAAGGGATTTCTCTTGCATTTATCGCTTTCAGTGATTCAGGCAGACAATTCTCCAGAAATTCCTTCAGGATTTCCTCCAGATGTTCCTCCCGGAAAGTGATAGATTTCTCCAGTAATATTCCTAAAAAAATCCTCAATAAAGCTTTCTAGGGTGTATTTCAAGGTTCACCAAGGGTTTTCCGACGAGTTTCTTCAGGTATTTTTCTCCAGCAAATTTGTCATGAAGTTCTCCTGGGATTTCTTCAAAAAATTCCTTGAAATTTCTTCAGACAGCGATTCATTCAAGATTCCATTTGTGCTTCCTTCAAGGATTCATTCGAAAACATCTTCAGAAACTTCTTCAGATTTTTAGCGACTTCTTCGGGAATTTCAGTAATGGATTTCTTCAAAAGTTCTTTCAGAGAGTTTTTTTTTTAATTCCGCGTAGAATTCTTCAAGAATCCTACAGATTCCTACGTTCAAGGGTAAATCTTTGAGAATCATCTTCAGAGATTTCCGCAGAAATTCTATCAGGGATTCCTGCATAATTCATACAAGGATTTTCTTTAGGGTTTGCTCCTGCGATTACGTCACAAAAATATCCTGGATTCTTTTGGAGATTTCTGCAGGAATTGTTTCAGTTATTCTTCCAGGAGTTTTTCCAGATGTTCTTCCACAAATTACACAAAACATTACTGAAAGAATTCTTCAAAGAATCACTGAAGGAATTTGTAAAGAAATGTTTGGAGGAGTGATACTTTTGAAGATTCCTGGAAGAAATTGAACTTTTTCTGAAGGGATTCTAGTACAAAAGTTTCTGAAGCAATTTCTGAAGAAATTACTGAATGTATGCCTGGGAGAAAACCCAAAGATTTTTTCAAGGTAGGGTCTGGGACCATTTGAGCAGGAGCATCTATTTTGGGCACTTGCTGCTATAACTCAGTCAATTTCAAACCGATTGACTTGAATTTTTGAACATAGCTAGATACTGCGCCTTCCTGATCGTGTTTCAAAAACCAAGTCAATCGGTTCAAAATTGACTAAGTTATAGCAGCAAGTGCTCAAAATAGGTGCTCCTGCCCAAATGGTCCCAGACCCTACCTCCTTAATTAAAAAAAAATCATGAGAAACTCGTGGAGGAACTCTAGAAGTAATTCTAAGGATAAGATGCCTGTGAAATTTCTGGAGGAGAAATCTGAGTGGAATTTCAGAAGAAATCTCTTAAAAATCCCTAAGAAATTGCAGCTAAAGGTACTACTGGTATTTCTGAAGGAATCCTGGAGAATTTTCCAAAGAAATCCTGGAGATACATCTGGAGGAATCATTAGAAGAATTGGTTGTACATTCCCTTATTAGTAGAAATTTCTGATCGAAATCCTGCAGACACAATTAAACATACTGAGGGAATTCTTCAAAGAACTACTGAAAAAAATTCTGAAATGATTCGGAAATGAATTCGGAGATGATTTTTTTTTTTTGAAGGAATCTCCGAAAAACATATCTGCAAGAACTGAAGATCCTTCCACAGGTGTTCATAGAAGAATGTCTTGAAAAATGCCAAGGAATGGATTCTAGGGTAATTCTGCAGGTACTGCTGAGATAATCTTGAAGAAATTTTTGCACGAATTTCGGAAGAAAGGTCTAAATAAATCGTAGGCAATGTCTGGTGGAATACCTGGAGGAATATCTTAAGAAAATGGCAGCTGCTCTCCGTCCTTGGTCCCGCCACTCGCTCATCAGGTCACGAAGAATTTCTTGAAAGATGCCAAGCAATGGATTCTGGTGTAATTCTGCAGGAATTGCTAAAAGATTCTTTGTAGAATTCTTGAGAGATCTAATGAAGAACTTTCTGAAAAAAAAATGTTTTTAAGGAATCTGAAAATATCAAAATATCTGGATGAACTGGAGATCCTTCATAGAACAATTTCTTGAAATATGTGAAGGAATGGGTTCTGAAGATTCAGCAGAGAGAATCTTTGTAGCAATTTCTGAAGCATCACTGGGAAAAAATCCGCAAGAGATCCGGAAAAAAATTGTGAAGAAATCCTAAGAGGAATACCTTGAGGAACTTCTGGAGAAACTCCTAGGAAATTCCTGAAGAATTTTCAAAAAATGTCTGAGAGAATCCTTGAATACATTTATTTGCACATCTCAATAGTCGATTCGTGGCAGCTGCTCTTTGTCCTTGATCACGCCACGTGCTCACGCTCCAACTGGTCCGTGAATCTTACTTCCTGCTCCCAGAATATATGGAGAACTATTTGAAATAATTCTAGTGAAATTCCAGCAATAGTTTCTGAAAGAGCTCCTAGAAAAATCTTAATCTCTTAAATAAGAAAACCCTTGGATACATTTCTGAAAGAATCTACGAATCTTTGTAGAAAAAAATGGGACTCGTGGACTGGATTCAAGATGATTTCTTTTCGAAAAATTTCCTAAAAAATCCAAATGAAGAAAATTTTTTGTAGAAATTTTCCAAGAAATGCTTGGACAGGAACGTATTCTAAATTCTTGCTGAAATAAAACTATAAAATTCTGCAATCTTCTTCCGATATGATTACCGAAAATGTTTTGATAAATTCTGAAAGAATCTCTAAAAGAGTTTCTGCCGTTGTCCCTAGAGGTAATCACTGTAAAAAATGTTGTAATAGAATTACCATTTCCTTAACCTTCCTTTAGCATCACGTGGGCAGTAGCTCGCTGACGTAGTGTACGGTTTGGGTAAAAAATGACTCTAATGCCAAAGGAGGGTTAAAGTGATAAGATTGAGTATTTGTCCCTTTAATTCTGTTTCCATTTAATCCATGTCTATTTTGGGCACAACCTGAATTCAATTCCCGGCATAACATCTACGTGACATTATGGTACATAGGATGTGTCAAAAATAATAATTTGACCCTAGCAATTCTTCGCAATCCGATTCAAATCATGTGTTCGAAGCAGGGTCGTGCAATTTCGAAAGGAAAACACGACGTACGACGACTGTAGCAAATCGTTTCCCATGCGAACGGACTGCTGTGATGCTTCATCTCTCACCCAGCAACACACTCGTTCGTTGCTGCTACAGAAACAAGTGTGTATGAAACATGGGATGATACACTTGGATTTTCGTTTCATTTATGAGTCATTGAAATACTTCAACATGCTAAAAACACTATTTAAACCACATTTTTAAATAGTGGTGCACGCCAATAAAATGATAATAATGTTTTATGAAAGAGGATAACAAATTCGACCACTTAAATCCAATTAACAGGCGCCCGTAACCATTGAGAGACTAGCGCGCACCAGTGAGACACTAATGCTCTTACGGGTGAAGCACAAGCAATGCGACCGGGTGGGAGACTACCGAGTGCTACGATGAGTGGAAAAGTTTTTTTTAACGACCGAGTCATTAGAAAAATGTATGAAACACTTGAAGTGACTCATTCAAAATGTTGCATGAAAGTGTATCATTGAAACGAAATTGTACGCCCCTGGTTCGAAGTACGATTGAGCAGTAAGCATTTAAATTGAGATGGATGTAGCTTTAGACTAACGACCAAAATCTTTCAAATAATATTTTTGCCCACCAGATCCAAATACGCCATCACAGTGCAACGCAGAAAGCTTCTCTGTGGTTGTGAGATTTGATGTCTCGTATGCAGAAAATCCACGCATACATTTGCTTGCATCTTCGCTAGACGAAGACAACTTCGTTGTTTACATTTTCTAAAAAAAAAAAACGATTTACCGATTCACCGATTTAATTGAACTGCTTCAGCAGCAGTGAATTTCAACTTTGAAGTATCACAGACTTCAAGTGGGCACGAATTGAAGGTTGATTGAACAAGTGAATCAACACAATTGACAATAATTCGGCTAGCTATTACTTTGGCGCGGTTGCCTTCGTCGTATGCAAAGCTTGACAAATTGTCAACTGTAAGTTGAGTTAAATTGAAACGTGATATATAGTGTAATTATTCGGTTTCCAGTGCTAAAGAGGCTGACTATCGATAGTTTACATATTTTTGCTTCCACCTAATGAGGCATTGGCAAAGGTAAGTCGGAATATATGCAATGATTGACTATTTTCCGTCAGATGTGACGGGAATTAGCGCTTATGACGAAATAAATCTTTACCCTATGTTTGAAACTACCGGTTGTATTGCCGCGCTACGATGTCGAATCCGTGATCCTTCAGTAGATCAGCGAGTATGCGGGTGCTCCGGATGAAGTTGATAGATCGACAATTTCGCGTACCGATCTTCCTAATAGGAAGTCCTGTTTTGTCGTTGGAGTCGTTGGTCTCGGTTCGTATTACTCTGTTCCTGACTTTCCATAGCAACCAGGCTCCTACTTTTTCGGAGAACAATGCACAGTTGAGTTAAAAATCCTTCACTAGCACTCGGACGTTGTTGATCATCTGTCCCTAACATGAGGAACAGCATTACGTACAAAGCTTCGAAGCTTCGTAAACGCAGAATTCTGCCTATAAAAGCCTCGTTCTATGCCTTGTTGATGTTGCGAACCTATCCTACGTCTTAGAGATCCCAACAGATTTTCGTTGAATTGGGCGATCGAAAGCTTTTTTGAAGACAATGAATACCAAATAGAGCAACTCTATGCTTCCGGTTACAGAAAAGTTGTTGTTTTTGAACTTCGGAACCACTTTGCAGAATACATACAATTTTTTATCTGGTTATCTATCTGTCTTTTTATCCACCCACCCACCAAATAATCGAAGTTTTTCTACGCATTAGGCTTCCATCTCCACTAGCTCATATGCCACTAATCTGAGTGATAAACGCCATGAGTGCACTCCCTCTCACCTGCATCCCTTCATCAGACTTTGATGAATAACTTGGACCTAACGGCGGTGGCAACGGAACGACCGATGACTGTATCCGGCGCGTCGTAGCCACCATCGCCGTCGAAAGATCGTTCGGCGGTAGATTGTTTGTTGTTTACAACTATTCGTCGGACGGAGACGATGACGATGACGACGATTGCACCGACCCGCCCCGGCGGCCGTGTGATACCAAAATAGAACATGATGGTGGCCGCGTTCTCTGCCTCTATTCAGTTGTTGATTGTTTACCACTCGCCAGCAGAGCATTGTGGTCGTGGCGATGGCGGCGGCGGCGGCGGCCAGCGCGATGCACATTTTAGGCTGCACACGATGACGATGACGGTGACTACGACGACTCTAACTACGACGTGTTGACGAGTGACGAGGCGTGGGGAATTTACCACGCTTATTAGTGCCTGGGCAGCTCTACGAATCGGTTGAAGACCGCCACGGGAGCGGGCGCGGTGGCAACCCCTTCGGAATGGCATGTCAGTCCCGTCCCCGTCCGTCGGAGCTTCGACTGTCGATCAGGCGTGGGGATGCTATGCAAGGGGGGGGGGGGGTGGATTACGTTGCACGATTGGAATTGTGGGTACATCCCGTTTTACGAGTGTCGGTTTGTAAATTTAATCGTCGGCTTGGTCGGCCAGTAATAGTAGTAATGCAATGCAAGCGCTCCCCCCACCGCCGGACCGGTAGAATGTCACGGCAGCGGAATGGTTGTTGGATATGACTACACACTGAATTAGTCATTACACGGTGCGGAATGATATTTGCGAGATTGCCTAGAAGCACGGGGTTCTGGTGCTACACATATGAACGAACGATTGCATCGTAGTGCACGACATGGTCCAGCTTGTTTACTTACGTGTTTGATAGTGGATGGAATGTTGGAATGGCATTAGGTAATTGAATTATCACATCATCTGAAAGAGCGTCGCAACTAACCTTCAATCAAGAATGCATTAACATAAAACGCGTGGTTTTTATCCTAATTTATTTAAAGTTTGGGGCACGGTATGTCTTAAACCGTTATTAACAAAATAAAATACACATCTAAGCGGTATTTTCAATGAAATTCTCTTGGAACTATTCATATTCAATCTTGGTTGTATCACGATGGTGCCTATCGATCTGTGCCTCATAAATTTGGAATTTAACATTCGAAACGTATGGTATTCTTACTGACAATTTGAGAACAGTTTATCTACGAAATCAAAAGTTATCGTTATAATTCAAATCTATAGGTTTTTACAGTATTTAATTAAACAGTTACTATTTATTACAAATAACCAAAACCTATTCGAATGACCGCTGGTGTAGTCAATCCCAGCAATCAATAGCTTGTTGAAATAGTATTTAGATGTCTGGAATGTACGAAATCTCTACCATGTTTCTAAAAAATTGCTGAGAACGCTCTCAGTAGCTTGCTCTCCGAACAACAATAATTCAAAGAGAATTTCATTGAAAATCGCCCTAAACTTCAAATTATAAACTCCCTCGATGAAACATTTCCAAAATTTCAGAGATGATACCTGGATACAATATCTTTCGAATGGTGGCTACCACTTAGATGGGTATTTTATTTTGTTAATAACGGTTTTAGACACACCGTGTGGGGGGATCTTTTTCTATACATAATGCTGTTTAACAGCTATTTTAAGAGCTCATACAGACCTGTTCAAAATTCTTTATCTCTAAACTCATCAGCAGACACCTTGATCTATCTCCTGAAAGTCTCTGATCCAGCTGAACGACGTCAGTTCCAAATGTTTCTACTTTGTTTACTGAGCTTGGCCAGATCAAAGTTCCACCTAGGGATTTCCCTTGTGGATTATTAATGAGATTACAAACTCGGGGTTAGTTCATCACGCTTTGCTTCCCTTCCAAAAGAAAAAAAAAACTCACATTTCATTAGTTTGTCGGGAGCGGGTTTCGATCCCAGGTCCTAGGCGTGATAGTTAAGTATTCTATCAAACTGGAGGGTAGAAGTGATTGCGTTGTTGACAGGCGCACATATTCGAGACATGCTACGCGAATTTGCCATTCCTTTTTTTACGTAGGTTCTGTGAACTGTCACAAAACCAAATGATTATATTATAATTCCAAGAAGCTCATTGAATCAATCAAACTTTAAAATTCTACTTGAGTGTTATTGTAAACTTCAAAAATCATAAATAACTGAGACTGCTCAGATTATGTTACAAGGTACTAAAATATCTTATGAACCTTTAAAATAACTATCAAACCACCGCCATAAACATAAACCAATTGAGTCATTTAACCCACGGCATGGTGGCTCCTCTCCATACTGCATCAACATCGCACATGCTTCCTGCACGGGGTAGCCGCAAAAACTTTACAGTTGTGGAGTGTATCGAACCCCACTCGGACTGCGACCGCCAACATCCCACGCACACCTTCGCCGACGAGCCGTCCGCCATGGGTCCACCACCGTACCGATGCAATGGAAACAGGAAAGAAAACCGCATTCCAGCGCTGTCTGGAGTGGAAAATCCCCGATGCGCTTTGGTGATACACAGAGAGCATTCAACATAAATGAGAAGAAATAAATCGTAGCAAAAAGCAAGCCCGCAAGTAACCAAGCTGCATGAGCATGGCATTTTCCTTCGGTGTGCTTTGGGCAGTTTTGCTGATCGCCAACAGTGGACAAATAGATTTCAATGGACGTGCGCGGGCACGGTTAACTTGAGGTACACAAAATCGGATTTAAAGAAGATGTACAAGTAAAGACAAGGGAGAAAGTAGATAGAAAGGTAGAAAGTAGGAGGATAATTACTGTCCAAGAATCGAGCCCAGGACCTTCTGCATACGAATCAGAACTGGGAGCCACCAATCTCGTTACCAAGATAATCTAATCTTTAGAACTCTTAAACACGCAAAACATATTTTGTAAATGACTGAGAGCTTTCAGGTTTTGTTACGATTTTTTGTTTCATAAACAAACGAAAAATATTTCAAAAAAATTTAGCGTGTTTGGAGTAGCCGCGAGCCAGCTAATACACCAGCTAGCGCATTGCTCTGAAAAGATCCATTACTGAAGAAGAAATCGTTCAGGGGGGAGTCCCGCTCGCTGCTAAACATTGAGCGACGAACTCGTTGGCGACTGTATCAAGGAATGCAAAACTGTTAGGTCCGTTACTTGTTATTGGTCACGGTCGCGGAAACTATTCGACTGTCGCGTTTCTTACAAATTTTTGAGTTCTACTAAAAATTATAACTGGGGGATTTTTTGTAGAACTATATATCATAGAAATTGTTGTAAATATATAATCAAAATATTGTTTTTTTTTTTTTGCTAAAGAATATCCTGGAAGTTGATTTTTAGATTTATCTTTCAAGTCAAAATTGTGAAACATGTGAATTACTTTCTAGTTGCTTAACTGAGATATTTTTGTAGAATTACTCAAAAATGTTCTGGAGAGTGGAGACACATAGACACCCTTTACAGGCGGGGTTCCAATTTACTGATACGTTTAAACGTACTGGGAAAAACTTGAAAATTAGAAGACACAGAATGTTGATTAATTGGCAAATTGACGCATTCTGGTGAGATTCGAACCCACGACTCCGTATTCGCTAGACCGACTTTATCCAACTAAGCCACAGAACAGGTAGCAATTCTGCGGAATTGAAAACCAAACTGACTCCGAGCCTGCTTCATGAACACTCCGATTTTCACGATTCCATCTCTATGCCGAAAAAGAGGTAGAATTGTGATAATAGGAGTGTTCATGGTGTGAACTCGGAGTCAGTTTGGCTTCCTATTCCGCAGAATCGTTACGTGTTCTGTGGGTTAGTTGGTTGAAGCGCCAGGCCTAGCTTATATGGTGTCGTGGGTTCGATGCTCATCGGAACACGAATTCTGTGTCTTCTAATTCTTCAAGTTTTTTCCAGGACGTTCTGACAAAACTTAAGACGGGCTTGGTGACCTAGTGGCTACCGCTTCTGATTTATATGCAGAAGGTCCTGGATTCAATCCCTGGCCCGTCCCTTTCCTCCTACTTTGTATCTTTCTATATACTGTCTCTCTGCTCTATCTACATAAACAACTCAAGTATATTCCCATGTTCATAGCCATCGCCGGGTTGAAAAAGCCGTTTCCCTTCCTTCCAAACTTTCACAGCACAGTGTCTCAATCCTATTACAAGTAATGCAATCAAGCGAAATGTGCCGCACATCTTCAAAATAATAAAAACACACAATTCTATCACCTTACCCTGGTATCCATACACCAATGTGTGAACCTTCTACCAACCATATCCCACCATCACTCCGACATCCGCATGAATTTGTGCTGGCGCAGAGGTATATTCGATCAGATGTGGATACAAACGATTGCAATCATCACTACCTTTCCCCGCATTGACCTGCAACCTGACGTGGCAGGCGCCATTGTCGCCTAAAAATAGAAGATCACTAACGCTCACACACTGAAGATGCCTGCTGGTCCCCGGCAGATATCTCATTGGTTCCTTGTGTGAGTGTAGCTGGTCTGGCGATACTGGAGTAGCATCTACGGGCGGTCAATCAAGCTCAAGCTCAAGTTCATGCTCAAGCTCAAGCTCAAGGATGTTCTGACGAAACTTTTGAATTTCTGGTGACGACTTCCGGAAAACCCTACAGGTAATATTTATTGTGGAACCATCCCGGCAAGGATCTTTTCACTCTTGTCGAAAACCGTTAAGTAACTGCTCTTCTCCTACTCCATCAACACTCGCAAAGAAGGATGTGTTATCACCTTTTCAATTTGAAAACATATACGAGAAGAGTTTTAGGCAGGGATTTCAGCTTTTGGATTTCAGGTGGTTTCAGCGGGTGGTTTCCAGGTGGTAAAGAGCTGATTTAGGAGGTTTCAAGGAGGTTCCAGAAGGATCTCGGGACGTCTCAGAAGGTTTCATGGGCTTTTCAGGCACGGTTCAAGGGTTTTTGAGAGGATTTAGAAAGCGTTCAGGGGGTTTCGTTGGCAATGCAGGAGGTTTCACAAGGGTTTATAGGAGTTTCTTCAGGGGGTTCCAGAAGGGTCTTCAGGGACAGTTCAGGGGGTTTCAGAATAAAAAATAACGGCTTTTCAGGATGTTCCACGCTCGATTTATGGGGGTTAGAGAGGCGTTACAGCGGATTTTCAGTGTTAGGGGATCTTCACGGGCTTTTCAAGGACATTTCATGGGGTTTCAGAGGATTTTTGCAGACGTTAGGGCGTTTCCGGGGGCCTCAAGCAGTTTCTTAAAGTTTTTAGGGCACTTTAAAGCATTTCAAGTAGTTCCGGGGATGTGTCAATGGCGTTTCTAGGATTTTAGGGCCGTTTCAGGGCGTTTCAAGTAATTTTAGGATATTTCAGAGGGGTTTTCGGTGTTTTCCTGGACGTATCAATGGGCTTCATGGGATACTTAAAAGTGTTTCAGAGCGGTCATTGGGATTCAGAAGCATTTTTAGAGATCTTAGGGAGTTTCAGAGTAAGCCTACTGGTTAAAGCTATGGGTCGCCCATCCGGAGACGACGGTTCGATTCACGTTTCAGTCGGGGAATTTTTTTCGACTTCCATCATTGTGCTTGCCTTACAATATACAAATTCATGCAATGGCAGGCAAAGAATCCCTTCAATTAATAACTGTGGAAGTGCTCAATGGACACTAAGTTGAAGCGAGGTCAAGTTCCAGTGGAGACGTAGAGCCATAAAAAAAGAAGAGGAAGAAGAAGGGGGTTTATGAGCGTTTCCAGAGGCCTTTCTACGAATTCACGTGACATTTCAAGAATTTTCTCAAAGTAACATTTTGATGACCATATAGTCTTGAAATTCTGAGAACCGGCATAAAACCTTTTACCGTTTATTTTTGCTTCACGATGGTTCTAATTAGTTAAGTCTATTTCATAAAAAAAATGTTTCTTGGGTCAGGATTGTTTGATTGTGTTTCAGGTTGATTAACGGGGCACCCGTGGTTTCAGATGGGTTTGAAGGGATCAAAATTCTCGTGGAGTCTTCCTGAAGTCCTTCTTCTTAAATACCCCAGAGATACCTTGAAACACCCCTCAATGTCCCTGATTCAACCTGTAACCCTCTGAAACATCCCTAGGAATCCACCTGAAACTTCTAGAAACGCCTCTGTAACTCCCTGCAAATCCTTGAAACGGCCAAACTCCTTCTGAAACCGAAACGCTGGGTTTTCTAAAAATATAAAAAAAATTGAAAAAGATAAAAAAATTAAAAAAATGTTAAAAAAATCCCGCGAACTTTTTTTTTTACTTTTTGTTGAAAAAATTGCCTAAGCAAATGTCTAATCTCTATAATTTATACTAGAATTTCCCATGAATTCAGCCAATAATTCCTTCTCTGGATGTGAGTCAAACGTAATAACTGAATGGGTGTTTCTCATGCTTAAGAACAGCTTATATTGTAAAGCAGGAAGATTCTTGAGGAGTGAATTCACAACAATCTTGACAGCATTAATTTCTACAGTTATTTTCCTTTTACAATCATTTGATGACTTTTAGCTTTAAAGCGTGAAGTCATAAAACCATTCTTCATTGTTGTTAAGTTGAAACCAATGTAAAAGTGAATGAGACATCAACCAATGCGGTAGAATCATATTCCATCGGCACTTGAATGAGAACCCGAAGAGCACAGAGTGTTCCTACTCGTGTGACAGTGCTTGTGGTTGTTTATCGTTGAATATTTATAAACAAACTTCACCATCGGAAACTGATTTACTGGTCGATGGTCAACAGCGTTAACCAGCGTCGTCCGTTGTTGCATCTACTCAGACATTTTGCATTTCGTTGTTTGTCCCGAACCGAATGAGTGTGGTGTGGACTGTGGAGGGACTTCTCTCTCGTTCGACACCCCAGATAGGCAAACAAGGCTTTCGAAAAGAAAAACAGAAAATAAATAACAAAATAATCTTCCCCACCATTAAATCAACCTCTCACAACGAGAAGCAGATGAAGAATCGCTCAACATCGCAAACATCACCACCGCTGCAGCACCGCCACGTTCTCTCCAAGTTCAAGGTTAAGATTGCACAAACATACGCGACTCGTCCTCCTCCTCCACCACCACCTCTTCGTCACCAATGAAGCCGGCCGGGCGGGACTTCGTCTTGTCCTGGATCTGCCTTTTGTCGCATCCATAAATTACATTCAACAGGATTCGACTCGTTGCAGCTTCCACCTTCGTCGATCGAGCACGTGCGGCTTCCAAGTAATTTTCCATCGATGTACTCTTCGTAGCCTAGTTGCTTTTTGTACCACCACCGGCTGTGCCAGCCTGGACTTTGAACCTGAAACGCCTCTCACTTTAAATACGCGTTCATGGTCATCGGAGGCTTTGTGGCATAGCGACAGAATAAAAGTAATGTTACGTCATTTCGACTGTAAATCGATTACGCTCTCATGGTAATGTGAAAAGGGGATAGCTGTGGGCAAGAAACGTGATAAAAAAATGTTTCCAACCGGGTATTGAACGCTGGTCCTCTGAGTGAGAGCCCAGCCTGATCGTTCTGGGTCATATCACCCATTTTTCAAGAATGCTAATAAATCGTTAATTTTGTATAATTCGATGAAAGGGATTTGTTAGCATGGTTTCAATTGACATGTATTGTCGGCAACCCTTTTATTGGAAAGCTTTTTTCCCGAAGTTTCCATCATCTTGATTTATCGCCCTATTTTTCACGACATCCTTCAGCCGAACAAAAAAAAACTCATCGAACCTTATGGAAAGTTCGAACCGCATCCTTCAATTTCCGCTCCAACCGACCCAACCTTTCGCGCCAGCCAATCGGCTCATTGCTGCTAATTGCACAGCCCTTCTCGGGGTACCAATTTGGAGCAATTTTTCGAGTACCTGACACCGCACCGCCTCGCCTGATAATCGTGCTCGCGAAATATACATATGCGGTCAACACTCTGTGTGGCGGTGGTTCAATTGTTGCTGTCAGCCAGCGGCATCGGCAGCGGTCGGACCGACAGTCCTGTTGATTATCACGACTGCGACGACGATTATCAACCACACAACACAACCACTAGAGCGGCACATCCCCACATACACAGAGTAAGAGGTTGCCCCGAGTCATTCCAATCAGTTGGGCGGTGGTGGTGTGGTGATGCAGCTCCTCGGCGAAAAGGCGTTCCAATTCAATTAACATTAACGACAATGATGAATGTTTTTTGCAGCTGTTGCTGTTGTTTTGATGGTTTAGGGTGGTGAGAAGTGGTGAGACGATTGGAAATGGGGTAGGATGGAGGCGGGGCGTTATTGTTTTGTGGGTAATTTCGGTTTTGAGACATTGTTTCTATGGAAAAGTTTGGGATAGGGGATCATTCCACCGGAAGACGATAAGCACTGAATCAATTTTATGAGTTTGGTTTACCGAAGCTTTTTATTGAAGATAATCGATGGAGGTAAAATACCTAGGAACCGTGATGTCTCGAACAGAATCTAGATGAATCGCTTTTGTTTTTTTTTTATTCATGATATTGTTATTTTCAGGATGAGCATTCGAATGTCATTTGAATACCATTGCATACGATGACATGCAATAGCAACATCTTTTCATTTGAATGTAATTATCGGATCTCATTTCATTCGAACGAAATGTCGTTCAGATAATTTTGTACTTTAAAGCAGTTTCATTTAATTCATTTCATTTGAATATGATTATTTCAAAGTATTGTCTTTTTGCTCAAAGTTGTCTCTCTTTTTATTAGATTGCATCAAATTCTTATCAAGCGTCATTTGAAAGAAGCTCCAGAGGAATTCCTAAAGGCATCCCCAGAGGAATTCTTGTAGGAATCCTTAGAGGAATTCCTTGCGTTTGGAGGAATCTCCGGAGGAATTCCCGAAGGAATCGCCGGAGGACTTCCTAAAGGAATCGCCGGATGAATCCCAGAAAGTATCGCCGGAGGAATTCCTGAAGGAATCGCCGGAGGAATTCCTGGAGAGATCCTCGGAAGAATTCCTGAGGAAATCCCCGGAGGAATTTCTGAAAGAATCCCCGGAAGAATTCCTTAAGAAAACCCTAAAGGAATTTATGAATAATTTCCTTAAGGAATTCTTAAAGAAATCCCCGGAGGAATTCCTGAAGGAATCGCCGGAGGAATTCCTGAAGAAATCCTCGGAAGAATTCCTGAAGAAATCCTCGGAGAAATTCCTGAAGGAATCCCCGGAAGAATTCCTGCAAAAGTTCCCGTATGAATTCCTAAAGGAATCCTCGCGGGAATTCCTGAAGAAATCCCCGGAGGAGTTCCTGAAGAGATCCTCGGAGGAATTCCTGGAGAAATCGCCGGAGGAATTTCTGAAAGAATCCTCGGAGGAATTAATGAATAATTTCCCGGAGGAATTCTTAAAGGAATCTCAGGAGGAATTCTTGATGGAATCACCGGAGGAATTACTGAAGGAATCCCCGGAGAAATTCGTGAAGGAATCCCCGAAGGAATTCCTGAAGGAATCCCCGGATGAATTCCTGAAGGAATCCTTGGAGGAATTCCTGAAGGAATCCCCGGAGGAATTCCTGAAGGAATCCCCGGAGGAATTCCTGAAGGAATCCCCGGAGGAATTCCTGAAGGAATCCCCGGAGGAATTCCTGAAGGAATCCCCGGAGGAATTCCTGAAGGAATCCCCGGAGGAATTCCTGAAGGAATCCCCGGAGGAATTCCTGAAGGAATCCCCGGAGGAATTCCTGAAGGAATCCCCGGAGGAATTCCTGAAGGAATCCCCGGAGGAATTCCTGAAGGAATCCCCTGAGGAATTCCTGAAGGAATCCCCGGAGGAATTCCTGAAAGAATCCCCGGAGGAATTCCTGAAGGAATCCCCGGAGGAATTCCTGAAGGAATCCCCGGAGGAATTCCTGAAGGAATCCCCGAAGAAATTCCTGAAGGAATCCCTGGAGGAATTCCTGAAGGAATCGCCGGAGGAATTTTTGAAAGTAATCCCCGGAGGAATTTCTGAAGGAATCCCCGGAGGAATTTCTGAAGGAATCCCCGGAGGAATCCTCGGAGGAATTCCTGAAGGAATCCTCGGAGGAATTCCTGAAGGAATCCCCGGAGGAATTCCTGAAGGAATCCCCGGAGGAATTCCTGAAGGAATCCCCGGAGGAATTCCTGAAGGAATCCCCGGAGGAATTCCTGAAGGAATCCCCGGAGGAATTCCTGAAGGAATCCCCGGAGGAATTCCTGAAGGAATCCCCGGAGGAATTCCTGAAGGAATCCCCGGAGGAATTCCTGAAGGAATCCCCGGAGGAATTCCTGAAGGAATCCCCGGAGGAATTCCTGAAGGAATCCCCGGAGGAATTCCTGAAGGAATCCCCGGAGGAATTCCTGAAGGAATCCCCGGAGGAATTCCTGAAGGAATCCCCGGAGGAATTCCTGAAGGAATCCCCGGAGGAATTCCTGAAGGAATCCCCGGAGGAATTCCTGAAGAAATCCCCGGAGGAATTCCTGAAGGAATCCCCGGAGGAATTCCTGAAGGAATCCCCGGAGAATTTCCTGAAGGAATCCCCGGAGGAATTCCTGAAGGAATCCCCGGAGAATTTCCTGAAGGAATCCCCTGAGGAATTCTTGAAGGAATCCCCTGAGGAATTCCTGAAGGAATTCCCGGAGGAATTCCTGAAGGAATCTCCGGAGGAATTCCTGAAGGAATCTCCGGAGGAATTCCTGAAGGAATCCCCGGAGGAATTCCTGAAGGAATCCCCGGAGGAATTCCTGAAGGAATCCCCGGAGGAATTCCTGAAGGAATCCCCTGAAGGAATCCCCTGAGGAATTCCTGAAGGAATCCCCGGAGGAATTCCTGAAGGAATCCCCGGAGGAATTCCTGAAGGAATTCCCGGAGGAATTTCTGAAGGAATCCCCGGAGGAGTTCCTGAAGAGATCCTGAAGGAATCCCCGGAGGAATTCCTGAAGGAATCTCTGGAGGAATTCCTGAAGGAATCCCCGGAGGAATTCCTGAAGGAATCCCCGGAGGAATTCCTGAAGGAATCCCCGGAGGAATTCCTGAAGGAATCCCCGGAGGAATTCCTGAAGGAATCCCCGGAGGAATTCCTGAAGGAATCCCCGGAGGAATTCCTGAAGGAATCCCCGGAGGAATTCCTGAAGGAATCTCTGGAGGAATTCCTGAAGGAATCCCCGGAGGAATTCCTGAAGGAATCCCCGGAGGAATTCCTGAAGGAATCCCCGGAGGAATTCCTGAAGGAATCCCCGGAGGAATTCCTGAAGGAATCCCCTGAAGGAATCCCCTGAGGAATTCCTGAAGGAATCCCCGGAGGAATTCCTGAAGGAATCCCCGGAGGAATTCCTGAAGGAATTCCCGGAGGAATTTCTGAAGGAATCCCCGGAGGAGTTCCTGAAGAGATCCTGAAGGAATCCCCGGAGGAATTCCTGAAGGAATCTCTGGAGGAATTCCTGAAGGAATCCCCGGAGGAATTCCTGAAGGAATCCCCGGAGGAATTCCTGAAGGAATCCCCGGAGGAATTCCTGAAGGAATCCCCGGAGGAATTCCTGAAGGAATCCCCGGAGGAATTCCTGAAGGAATCCCCGGAGGAATTCCTGAAGGAATCCCCGGAGGAATTCCTGAAGGAATCCCCGGAGGAATTCCTGAAGGAATCCCCGCAGGAATTCCTGAAGGAATCCCCGGAGGAATTCCTGAAGGAATCCCCGGAGGAATTCCTGAAGGAATCCCCGGAGGAATTCCTGAAGGAATCCCCGGAGGAATTCCTGAAGGAATCCCCGGAGGAATTCCTGAAGGAATCCCCGGAGGAATTCCTGAAGGAATCCCCGGAGGAATTCCTGAAGGAATCCCCGGAGAAATTCCTGAAGGAATCCCCGGAGGAATTCCTGAAGGAATCGCCGGAGGAATTCCTGAAGGAATCGCCGGAGGAATTCCTGAAGGAATCGCCGGAGGAATTCCTGAAGGAATCGCCGGAGGAATTCCTGAAGGAATCGCCGGAGGAATTCCTGAAGGAATCGCCGGAGGAATTCCTGAAGGAATCGCCGGAGGAATTCCTGAAGGAATCGCCGGAGGAATTCCTGAAGGAATCGCCGGAGGAATTCCTGAAGGAATCGCCGGAGGAATTCCTGAAGGAATCCCCAGAGGAATTCCTGAAGGAATCCCCAGAGGAATTCCTGAAGGAATCCCCGGAGGAGTTCCTGAAGGAATCCCCAGAGGAATTCCTGAAGGAATCCCCAGAGGAATTCCTGAAGGAATCCCCAGAGGAATTCCTGAAGGAATCCCCGGAGGAATTCCTGAAGAAGTCTTCGGAGGAATTGCTGAAGGAATCCCTGGAGGAAATTCTAAGGGAATTCCTGAAGAAATCCCCGGAGGAATTCCTGAAGGAATCCCCTGAGGAATTCCTGAAGAAAGTATCGCAAGAATTCCGAAAGAAAGTATCGCCGGAGAATCCCCGGAGGAATTCCTGAAGAAATCCTTGGAGAAATTCTTGAAGAAATTCTCGGAAGAATTCCTGAAGAAGTTTTCGGAGGAATTGCTGAAGGAATCCCTGGAGGAAATTCTAAGGAATTCCTGAAGAAATCCCTGGAGAAATTCCTGAAGGAATCCCCTGAGGAATTCGTGTAGCAATCCCCTGAGGAATTCTTGAAGGAATCCCCGGAAAAATTCTGAAGAAATCACCGGAGGAATTTCTGAAGGAATCCCCGAAGGAATTCTTGAAAGAATCCTCGAATGAATTCCTGAAGGAATCCCCGGACGAATTCCTGACGGAATCCCCGAAGAAATTTCTGAAGGATTCCCCGTAGGAATTTCTGAAGGAATCCCCGAAGGAATTCCTGAAGGAATCTCTGATGGTATTCCTACAAGAATCCCCGAAGGAATTCCTGGATATATTTTTTGAAGAAATTCCTGAAGGAATCTCAAAACAATCATGAATTAGATACAATCATTCGAATCATTGCTTTATGCGCAATCTCCAGCCGTTCGGTAATCCATGCAAAACGTCCAACCTGTGCAGAGCACCACCCTTCACAACAGAGTCCGTTATCGTCGTCGTCCGCTACTAGTTTGGATTGCACTACTGCTGCATTCCTTCCCGTCCGGCGGCAAACAATCCGTTAAAATATTTCAATTATTTTGTTTTGATTCCCTGCTTCATGGATCATGGATCCGAGGACCGAATCGAGTTCGAGCGTGCTTGGCTTGCTTGTTGCGCCCAAGCGACGTTCAATCATCATCGTCGTCATAGTGTTGCAACAGTAGTGGCAGCAATCGGGCTTGTAATAACCCTTCATCATCATCGTCATCGTCCGTCGTAGTCGCTATACTCTACGGGAATGCACCTCATGTGAGATGGAATGAGTAATGGGACGAGGTACAGGTGATTTCACGAGAGGTTGCGAGCGGAAAGGGGTGGTTGTTTTGCTACCTGTTGCACTGTTGTAGAACAGGTTGTCGGAGGGTATTCGCATTGTCAAGTGGCCAATTCGGAAGACAAACAATGAAATAGAATCGGTTTGGTCAATTGATTTTCTCTGTAACGATTTGCTACTGATATCAGTGTCGTTTCCTTCATCATTTCATTTGAATGTCGTTTAGTTTGATTATCGTTTCATTTAACAGTATTTGTATTTGAAAGTCATTTTATTTGGATGTCATTAATTTAAATGTCTTTAATTTGAATGACATTCATTTCATTCGAATTGCATGTCATTTGTATTTCATTTCATTCAAATTGCATGTCATTTGTATTTCATCTCATTCAAATGTCATTTCATTCGAATGTCATTTTATTCGAATGTCATTTCATTCGAATGTCATTTCATTCGAATATCATTTCATTCGAATATCATTTCATTCGAATGTCATTTCATTCGAATGTCATTTCATTCGAATGGCATTTCATTCGAATTTCATTTCTTTCGAATGTCATTTCATTGGAATGTCATTTTATCTCACCCGAATATCATTTCATCCTTATTTCATCGTCATCCAATCCAAGGTGAGTTAGAATTGCTTTTTATTCAAAAAATCATTTCATTTGAAAGTCATCTCACTTAAATGTCATTTCATTCGATTATCATTCGCTTGAATATCATGTCTTTCGAATTTTACATTATTCGAATGACACTTTTTTAAAATCAAATATCATTTCCTTTGAATGTCGCGCCTCTGGAGCCGACCTACTATTATCTGATAACAAAAAATCTCAAACTATTTTCCCCAAATTGATGTACATTCTCTCGTGTTTAACGTTTCATTAAAATCATCTTCTTCCCGATGGTTTTCCCCCCGGTCTGGCCGCTGAACTCGATCGTGTCGTTGATTTTTCTCGTTGTTGCGTGTTTCAATCAAAGGCATCACCCGATCCCGTTATCGTGTTGCATTTCCCTGTTCTGCAGGGCTTACATTTCCTCCAGTCACTAGAGTGAGTGCACTGCACAGTCAGCGGTGGTAATTAACTCCATCATAAAATTAATTAAAACATGACAACAACGGTGATAATTGCGTTCCTTTTGGAGTTGGAGTTGGAGTCGTAGTCGGAGGAGTCGGTGGGTGAGACCGGACCAAACACAGACCATGCGCGCGTGTACACGCAGTAGGAGCCCTCAGACAGTCAGTGGTGGAGAAGGCTAATAACCATCCCACCCATTGCATTGACGCTCGAGGGAGACCATGGACGGGGACTCTACTCGGGTGGTGTCGTTTAGAGTCTAGAGTAGGTACTTTGGTGTCTCAGAATTCAACGCCGTTCGTTGTGTTCGGATCAGTTATAACAACCGGAGAAACATTATGTTTTGTCTGTTCAAACGAATGAACATCATTTTACAAATTAAAAAGAGTTTTTCTTTTCTTTGAAACTATTGACGATTTGACTGGAGTTGTTTTAATTTCGACATGAAAGTTTTTGGTTTGCAAAATTGAGTTACCATTCGAATATCTCTCTCTTTCTCTCTCTTTTGGCGTAACGTCCTCACTGGGACAAAGCCTGCTTCTCAGCTTAGTGTTCTATGAGCACTTCCACAGTTTTTAACTGAGAGCTTCCTCTGCCAATGACCATTTTGCATGTGTATATCGTGTGGCAGGCACGAAGATACTCTATGCCCAAGGAAGTCAAGGAAATTTCCTTTACGAAAAGATCCTGGACCGACCGGGAATCGAACCCGTCACCCTCAGCATGGTCATGCTGAATACCCGTGCGTTAACCGCTTCGGCTATAGGAGCCCATTCGAATATCATTCCATTTGAATTTTGTTTCATTCGAATGTCATTTCATTTGAATTTCAGTTGATTTGAATATCATTTCTTTTGGTAATATTTTTATTTCATTTGGTTGTCATTTGTTCGAATGAGCATGAATGTCATTTCGTTCGAATGTAAATTCATTCAAGATTCATCTCACCAAATATCATTTCATTCGAATTGCATCTCATTCAAATTTCATTTCATTTGAATGTCATCTGACTCCAATATTGATTCATTCCAAAGTTACCTCATCTGAATTTCGTTTCATTAGAGTGTCATTTTATTCGAATCATTTCATTCGAATTGCATCTGATTCGAATTGCATTTCATTTGATTGCCATCTAACTCCAATGTCATTTCATTCGGATGTTATATCACCTGAATTTCATTTCATTAGAGTGTCATCTCATTCCAATATAATTTCATTCGAATTGCATCTGATTCGAATTGCATTTGATTTGAATGTCATCTGACTCCAATGTAATTTCATTCGGATGTCATCTCATTTGAATTTCATTAGAGTGTCATTTCATCCGAATATCACTTAATTCGATTTGCATCTCATTCGAATTTCATTTCATTCGAATGTCATCTGACTTCAATATCATTTCATTCAGATGTGATCTCATCTGAATTTCGTTTCATTGGAGTGTAATTTCATTCGAATCATTTCATTCGAATTGCATCTGATTCGAATTTTATTTCATTTGATTGCCATCTAACTCCAAGTTCATTTCTTTCGGATGTAACCTCATCTAAATTTCATTTCATTAGAGTGTCATCTTATCTATCTCATATCATTTCATTCGAATTTCATTTCATTCGAATGTCATCTTGCTCCAATGTCATTTCATTCTAATGTCATCTTATCTGAATTTCGTTTCATTCTAATAAAATTTGACACGAAAATCGTTTAATTGAAAGTAATTTTGTTTGAAAGTTATTTCACCTATATGTCAGTGCAACAAGATCTCATTTTTTTCAGTAGATTACGAACTCAACTGACATTTTTTATCAATATAAAATATCGACCATATTATTTGTTCAAATACTGAAAAGGGATGCATGCACCGGTTGAGTCGACCCAGCAGCCAGCCCTGCGCGTCCAACCGACGAACGATTCATTCATAAGCTTCGTGAGGTTCGAGAGTAAGTTGTTAGGATCAATTAAATTTTATTGCCTGTTTACGACCGGCAGCGACCGGCGCACAGATTCCGGGGGAAGCTGAATGGGAACTGGGGTGGGCGGTCTGAGAGGCTGGAATGCGGTTGGATGCCACGGGAAGAGTGTCACTTAAAGACGGGACGAGTCGGAATGTTTTGCCCAATTTGATGTGATGCAAATTAAAAGAATTTTCGGGAAGTCAATTTATGTATGTTTAGAATTAACCGGTAAAAGAGGAGTTACTTACTTACCGCATGAAATTATTTACAAAATGACACTGAATAAAAATCAATCGACAGTAAACTCAAAAACAAAAAAAAATAAAAGTGGAAATAATTACGAACGAGCTCACCAAATTAGAGCGAAATTAACTTAAAGTCCAAAATGAAGACCTTTTTAAAACCATTCTAAAGCTAATGAAACCTTATCGTCTTTAAATTCGAATTTGCATCTCATCCAAATATCCAAATCCAATCCAAATCCAATTCCAATCCAATCCAATACAAATTAAATCCAAATCCAATCCAAATCCAATCCAAATCCAATCCAAACCCAATCCAAAACCAATCCGAATCCTATCCAATCCAATCCAATCCAATCCAAATCAAATCCAAAACCAATCCAATCCAAATCCAATCCAAATCCAATCCAATCCAAATCCAATCCAAATCCAATCCAAATCCAATCCAAATCCAATCCAAATCCAATCCCAATCGAATCCAAATCCAATCCAAATCCAATCCAAATCCAATCCAAATCCAATCCAAATCCAATCCAAATCCAATCCAAATCCAATCCAAATCCAATCCAAATCCAATCCAAATCCAATCCAAATCCAATCCAAATCCAATCCAAATCCAATCCAAATCCAATCCAAATCCAATCCAAATCCAATCCAAATCCAATCCAAATCCAATCCAAATCCAATCCAAATCTAAATCCAATCCAAATCCAATCCAAATCCAACCCAAATACAATCCAATCCAAATCCAATCCAAATCTAATCCAAATCCAATCCAAATTCAATCCAAATCCAATCCAAATCCAATCCAAATCCAATCCAATCCCAATCCAATTCAAATTCAAATCCAAATCCAATCCAAATTCAAATCTAATCCAAATCCAATCCAAATCCAATCCAAATCCAATCCAAATCCAATCCAATTCCAATCCAAATCCAAATCCAATCCAAATCCAACCCAAATTCAACCCAAATTCAACCCAAATCCAATCCAATCCAAATCCAATCCAAATCCAATCCAAATCCAATCCAAATCCAATCCAAATCCAATCCAAATCCAATCCAAATCCAATCCAATCCCAATCCAATTCAAATTCAAATCCAAATCCAATCCAAATTCAAATCTAATCCAAATCCAATCCAAATCCAATCCAAATCCAATCCAAATCCAATCCAATTCCAATCCAAATCCAAATCCAATCCAAATCCAACCCAAATTCAACCCAAATCCAATCCAATCCAAATCCAATCCAAATCCAATCCAAATCCAATCCAAATCCAATCCAAATCCAATCCAAATCCAATCCAAATCCAATCCAAATCCAATCCAAATCCAATCCAAATCCAATCCAATCCCAATCCAATTCAAATTCAAATCCAAATCCAATCCAAATTCAAATCTAATCCAAATCCAATCCAAATCCAATCCAAATCCAATCCAAATCCAATCCAATCCAATCCAAATCCAATCTAAATCCAACCCAAATCTAATCCAAATCCAATTCAATCTAATCCAAATCCAATTCAAATCCAATAAAAATCCAATCAAAATCCAATCGAAATTCAATCCAAATCCAATTCAATCTAATCAAAATCCAATTCAAATCCAATTCAATCTAATCAAAATCCAATTCAAATCCAATTCAAATCCAATTCAAATCCAATAAAAATCCAATCGAAATTCAATCCAAATCCAATCCAAATGCAATCCAAATCCAAACCAAATCCAATCCAAATCCAATCCAAATCCAATCCAAATCCAATCCAAATCCAATCCAAATCCAATCCAAATCCAATCCAAATCCAATCCAAATCCAATCCAAATCCAATCCAAATCCAATCCAAATCCAATCCAAATCCAATCCAAATCCAATCCAAATCCAATCCAAATCCAATCCAAATCCAATCCAAATCCAATCCAAATCCAATCCAAATCCAATCCAAATCCAATCCAAATCCAATCCAAATCCAATCCAAATCCAATCCAAATCCAATCCAAATCCAATCCAAATCCAATCCAAATCCAATCCAAATCCAATCCAAATCCAATCCAAATCCAATTCAAATCCAATAAAAATCCAATCGAAATTCAATCCAAATCCAATCCAAATGCAATCCAAATCCAATCCAAATCCAATCCAAATCCAATCCAAATCCAATCCAAATCCAATCCAAATCCAATCCAAATCCAATCCAAATCCAATCCAAATCCAATCCAAATCCAATCCAAATCCAATCCAAATCCAATCCAAATCCAATCCAAATCCAATCCAAATCCAATCCAAATCCAATCCAAATCCAATCCAAATCCAATCCAAATCCAATCCAAATCCAAACCAAATCCAATCCAAATCCAATCCAAATCCAATCCAAATCCAATCCAAATCCAATCCAAATCCAATCCAAATCCAATCTTAATCCAATCCGAATCCGGTCTAAATTTAATCGCCCGACAACCAGTCATCGTATAAGATGTTGCATAAGATGATAAAGTGGAGGCCATATGCGTGCATGCCTCCATTTAGGCGCATGTAAAATGTACGCATATCGCCTCCACTTTAACATCTTATGCAACATCTTATACGATGACTGGTTGACTGGGCGAAATCCAATCCAAATACAATCTATATCTATTTTTATTCAAATCTTAAAGAAGACTAATCTAAAGCTTAAAGTATTTCCTTGGGATCATGTCACCTCGGTTTAACTCCTGTAAGAGGACCCTTAAATTTGCGAAATTTATGCTCAATTGTACAAACATTCTCACCTTCCAATCATCATCATATTTTCTTTGCACAACATTAATAAAAAGCCATCGTAAAAATAGTTGAGCATCTTCCTTTCACCCAGACGTGCTCTACTCATCACCGACTCTTTTGCTCCTCAGTCTAATAATACCATCTGCCCTCTCCCCTTGTCAGAACCGGGGCTAGAGGATCACTTGTTAAGTGTTCTCTCATAACACGTTAACGGAGCTTGTTCCGAGCCGCCACCGGGACCGGCTATGGCGACGATGGCATTATGAAGCCATTCGTATCCATAATGTGTCGATAAATTTGCTCCTAGCTGCTAGAGTTGGCTGATTTATCTCCCAGTTGCAGCCTACGAAAGAGAGACTTTTCTGGTTTGCATCCAATAATTCTGGGGGTCTCCTCTGTGTGCATTCGCTCATAAAACCCGCCGTAAAAACCAGGCGAAGGCAAAAAAGTGCAATTATTTTACAAACACAAACTTTCCGGAAAACAATGCTGTTCTATGACCACATGTTTGCGCCAAAATCTGTCGCCGCTGCTGCTGGTTCTGCTGGGAATTCTCCGGAATTGGTCGGAAAATTTCACTCGCTAATTGCTTCTCTCAATTAAATGGCGAATCCGGTTAAAATCGGTGTTTGTGTGTTTGCGAAGCGAACAAAGTGTCACCAACCAACTCTCGTCGCGGCGCGGCCAGTATAAATTGTGACGGAATTGTGATGGAAATGATTCGGATTTGCTGAAATCGGATTACGTACCGCACTTGAAGCCAGAGCGGCGGACGACTCGATGTCGCTAAGAGAAACGAATTACCTCGCGGCGGCCGGCCGTAGTCACTCATCACCGTCGACTTTGTTCGTTTTTCTGGTGAAATGTGAGCCGGAGAAGTTTTTAAAATCAAAAGGAATTATCACCACCGACAACGCGCCAGGGAATCGGGCGATGTTTTTGGATGTTTTTTCGGAGATAATTATGTGGAATTTGATACCGCTCCATTTCTGGAGAAAAAAAAACTGTAAGCGTCATTAATTGAATTGGAAAATAATAACGTTGCAGAGGATTGTACGAAGTTTTATACTGGAACGCATGTCACTTCAACAAATTGATCGGAATTCGTAAAAAAAAATCTCGATAGAAAGTATTTTTTGTTACGGTAACCAAAATCTCGCTTCCACCTTTCAATCATGTCTCGCGAATTCACCACGTAAATAAGACGTTTCCATCGGGTAAATTTAGCTTCTGGTAGCTTTTTAGTGTTCCATGAGAATGGAAAATCGTTTTCAGGCGGCCGCGATTCTGGGTTCTCGATAAGACAAGCCAATGGTTTGCCAATATGCTGTCTTATTATCTCGTTTAACCATTTTAACCATATTTTTCTTTCCGTTCCTTTGCAGGTATGTATCATCGATTTTGTTCAAATGACACCTTGGAAGATTTGCAACTCGGAACTGTTAGAATTCATTCAGTAAGTGAATATTAAATGACTGAACATTACGAAGGACTGAATTAGAAAGGGTTAGAAGTCTCTAAAATATCTCTGTAGTTCTGTAGATAATTGAAGAATATTTAAAGTAGTTTCCATATAAAAATCTATAGTATCTGGTAGAACTTCAATCAAAATTTCTGGTCGAATTTGAAGATTTTTAATTGAGCTTCTTCCAGTAAATTATAAAACTTATACTTTTTTCTCCGTGTTTTAAACATGTTCTTCGAATTCATATTTCCACTTTGTAATCCATTGCATTTGTCAATCAGCAGACGGTACATTTTTTTGTTTTTTTTTTAAATATAATTGTTAATAGGTTTTTCATGAGCTTGTGTAACAATTGAAAACACTGTATAATTTTTGAGGCACCAAATTTCTACTTTTCTGAGACGCCGAGTGAATAAATTTTCTTTCCGAGCCTAGGGTCTGCCATTCCTCTGGGGATGATGTTGCTGATATGTATGATGATGCGCAGATACACTTCGAGCCCAAACTGCTCGACCTTTCAGTAGATAAAGCATCTGCAGCCGCAAAATTTACGATGTGCACGGTTCCATAACCCGAAGTCGTAAATTTTGCACGTCTTTTTCCCTTTGACCAATCACCTCCACACACCAGAAAAGTTCACGCGTTGGACAACTCTGTTCTGTTATTTTTGTTTGTGCATCGGAAGACAACTCCTGTCCTCTGGAAGGTTTCACTTCGAGAGCAACGCGTTCTGGTAACCTAAACCTTTCGCGTTCTTTTCGCTGGTTTATTAACGATTCCATTTGGATTTGCGTGCGTAGCCCGAATAAAAATATTTATGGGACATAAACATGCAGAAAAAAAAATAGTTTATACTGATGGGATTCGAACCCTCGACATTATGTCACTGTCTCCGGCCCTCTAACTAGCACAACCACATGACAGCCTAAGCCGAAATTCAATGTCTATTAAGAATTGAAGAGGTTTCGAAAGCTACGATTATACCAACAATGTTCTGATTCGATTTTAAAATAATTCTATGAACTCAAAACTTTTTAATTTAAAAACATGTGCAGTTTTTAGATTCATGCAAAGAAAAAATGTTATACTTTCTGTAAATCTAATTGTATCAACTATCGGTGGAGTATTTCTGTTGGAGAATCATTCCTGCTCCAGCTGCATTCCCCTCACGAACTGGCTTAAGGTCACTCGAAATCGTCACCGGTGAAGCAAATTGCTTTACTGCTTTTCGGCTCAGTACCGGAGCGCTGCCTTACGTTGAATGGCTGCGCGCAACATTGTTGCACTATCGGTAATTTGCATCGTGGTAATCTGAACTGTGTGTGCAATGCAAGTACGAATGATATAGAGACCTCTGGTGCACAGCAATGAGTTTAGCAGCGATGATGATGATGATAATGGTGATGATCAAGAGGGTGATAATGATGATCGAAGAAAGTGGAGTTTTTTTTTAAACTGTCAGGCGACCGGAATGCTTGTGGAATGTCAATGAGCAGCACAGAATGTGGCCTGAATTAATGCAGTTGATGGATGGTTGCGGTGCAATCAGTTCAGCCTGTAGCACGCAGGCTTAGTATGGTGTTTTGAAGTTAGGCAGAAATAACAAAACTGTGCAAAGGATTGTTGTTTTGAACAGGATAAGATGATTCATTCCACATCTAAGCAAATCTTTGGGATTTATTCTCTGAAATTCCTCCAGAAATTTCTCTGAAATTCTTCCAGGTATATTTCTGAAATTCCTCCAGGAACTTCTCTTAAATTCTTCCAGGTATTTCATTAAAATTCCATCAGGAATTTCTCTAAAATTTCTTCTGGAATTTCTCTGAAATTTCTCCAGGAATTTCTCTGAAATTCCTTCAGGAATTTCGCTGAAATTCCTCCAGGAATTTCTCTGAAATACCTCCGGGAATTTCCCTGAAGCTCTTCTTGGATTTTTTTCTGAAATTCTCCCGGGAATTTCTCTGAAATCCCTCCAGAAATTTCTCTGAAATTTCTCCAGAAATTCTTCAAAAACTCCTCCAGGAATTTCTTTGAAATTTCTCCAGGAACATCTCTGTAATTCCTCCAGTAATTTCTCTGAAATGGCTTTAGGATTTTCTTTAAAATTCCTCCAAGAATGTCTCTGGAATTCCTTCAGGAATTTCTCCAGGAATTTAACTGAAATTTCTCCAGGAATTTCTCTGAAATTCCTCCAGGAATTTATCTGAAGTTGCTTCTGGAATTTCTCTGAAGTTCCTCCAGAAATTTCTCTGAAATTCCATCAAGAATTTCTCTGAAATTCCTCTACAATTTCTCTGAAATTCCTCCACGAATTTCTCTGAAAACCCTTCAGAAGTTTCTCTGAAATCCCTCCAGGAGTTTCTCTGAAATTCCTCCAGGAATTTATCTGAAATTCCTCCAGGATTTTTTTGAAATTCCTCCAGGAATTTCTCTGAAATTCCTTCAAGATTTTCTCTAAAAATGCTGCAGGAAATTCTCTGAAAATCTTCCAGGAATTTCTCTGTAATTCCTCGAAGAAATTCTCTGAAATTCCACCAGAAATTTGATTGAAATTTCTCCAGGAACTTCTCTGAAATTTATCCAGGAATTTCTGTGAAATTCCTCCAGGAATTTCTGTGAAATTCCTCCAGGAAATTCTCTGAAATTCCTACAGAAATTTTTCTGAAACTCCTCCAGTAACTTCACTGAAATCCCTCCAGGAATTTCTTTGAAATTCCACTAGCTTGTTTCCACTGTTTGAAATTTCTTCAGGATCTTCTCTGAAATTCCTCTGGAAATTTCTCTAAAATTCCCCCAGGGATTTTTCTGAAATTACTCCAAGAATTTCTATGAAACTTCTTAAGGAACTTCTACGAAATTTCTTGGAAATTACTCCAGGATTTTTACTGAAATTTCTCATGGAACTTCTTTGTAATTCCTCCAGGAATTTTTCTAAAATTCCTCCAGGAATTCCTCTGAAATTCCTCCAGGAATTTCTCTGAAATTCCTCCTGGAATTTCTCTGAAATTCCTCCAGGAATTTCTCTGAAATTTCTACAGGAATTTCTTTGAAATTCCTCCAGCAATTTCTTTGAAAGTCCATCAGGACTTTCTTTTGAATTCCACCTGGAATTTCTCTAAAATTCTTCCAGCAATTTTACCAGTTGCTCTGAAATACAGGAATTTCTCTGGATTTGCTCTGAAATTCCTGCAGGAATTTCTCTGGAATTCCTCAAAGAATTTCTCTGAAATTCCTCAAGGAATTTCTCTAAAATTCCTCCAGGAATATCTCTGAAATTCCTCCATGAATTTACCTGAAATTTCACTTTAAATTTCTCTGAAAATCTCCTAGGAATTTCTCTGGAATATCTCCAAAAATTGCTCTGAAATTCCTCCAATAATTTCTTCAAGAATTTCCCTGAAATTCCTTCAGAAATTTCTCTGAAATTCCTCCAGACATTTTTTTGAATTTTCTCCCGGAATTTTTCTAAGATTCCACCAGGAATTTCTTTTAAAAAACTCCAGGTATGGTAGGAATTTCTCTGAAATTCTTTCAGAAATTTATTAGAAATTCTCCCTGGAATTTATTTGAAATTTCTTTAGGAATTGCACTAAATTTCTTCAGGAATTTATCTGAAATTCTTAAATGAATTTCTCAGAAATTCCTCCAGGAATTTCTCAGAAATTCCTCCAGGAATTTCTCTGAAATTTCTCCAGGAATTTCTCTGGAATTCCTCCAGGATTTATTTCGAAACTCCACTAGGAATTTCTTCAAAATTCCTCCAGAAATTTCTTTGAAATTTCCCCAGGATTTTAACTGAAATTGCTCCAGAAATTTCTCTGAAATTCCTTCAGGACCTTTTCTGAAATTCCTCCAGGAATTTCTCTGAAATTCCTCCAGGAACTTCTTTGAAATTCCACAAGGAATTTCTCTGAAATTCCTCCACAAATTTTACCAATTTCTCTGAAATTCCTCCAGGAATTTCTCTGAAATTTCTCCAGGAATTTCTCTGAAATTCCTCCAGGAATTTAACTGAAATTCCTCCTGGAATTTCTTTGAAATTCTTTCAGAAATTTCTCTGAAATTCCTTCTGGAATTTCTCTGGAATTGCTAACTGAGTTGCTTTGAAATAACTCCAAGAATTTCTCTGAAATTTCTCCTGGAATTTCTCTGAAATTCCTCCTGGAATTTCTCTGAAATTCCTCCTGGAATTTCTCTGAAATTCCTCCTGGAATTTCTCTGAAATTCCTCCTGGAATTTCTCTGAAATTCCTTCTGGTACTTCTCTGAAATTCCTCCTGGAATTTCTCTGAAATTCCTCCTGGAATTTCTCTGAAATTCCTCCTGGAATTTCTCTGAAATTCCTCCTGGAATTTCTCTCAAATTTCTCCTGGAATTTCTCTGAAATCCCTCCTGGAATTTCTCTGAAATTCCTCCTGGAATTTCTCTGCAATTCCTACAGGAATTTTTTTGAAATTTCTCCAGGAATTTCTCTGAAATTTCTCCAGGAATTTCTCTGAAATTCCTCCAGGAATTTATCTGAAGTTGCTCCTGGAATTTCTTTGAAATTCTTTCAGAAATTTCTCTGAAATTCCTTCTGGAATTTCTCTGGAATTGCTAACTGAGTTGCTTTGAAATTACTCCAAGAATTTCTCTGAAATTTCTCCTGGAATTTCTCTGAAATTCCTCCTTGAATTTCTCTGCAATTCCTCCTTGAATTTCTCTAAAATTCCTCCAGGAATTTCTCTGAAATTTTTCCTGGAATTTCTCTGAAATTCCTCCAGGAATTTGTCAGAAATTTCTCCAGAAATTTCACTGAAGTTCCTCCAGGAATTTCTCTGAAATTCCTCCAGGAATTTCTCTGAAAATCCTCCAGGAATTTCTCTGAAATTCCTCCATGAATTGCTCTGAAATTCCTCCACGAATTTCTCTGAAACTCCTCCACGAATTTCTCTGAAATTCCTCCAGGAATTTCTCTGAAATTCCTCCAGGAATTTCTCTGAAATTCCTCTAGGAATTTACCAGTTGCTCCGAAATACAGGAATTTCTCTGGATTTGCTCTGAAATTCCTGCAGGAATTTCTCTGGAATTCCTCAAGGAATTTCTCTGAAATTTCTCAAGGATTTTCTCTAAAATTCCTCCAGGAATATCTCTGAAATTCCTCCATGAATTTACCTGAAATTTCACTTTAAATTTCTCTGAAAATCTCCTAGGAATTTCTCTGGAATATCTCCAAAAATTGCTCTGAAATTCCTCCAATAATTTCTTCAAGAATTTCCCTGAAATTCCTTCAGAAATTTCTTTGAAATTCTTCCAGGAATTTCTCTGAAATTCCTCCAGACATTTTTTTGAATTTTCTCCAGGAATTTTTCTAAGATTCCACCAGGAATTTCTTTTAAAATACTCCAGGTATGGTAGGAATTTCTCTGAAATTCCTTCAGAAATTTATTAGAAATTCTTCCTGGAATTTATTTGAAATTTCTTTAGGAATTGCACTAAATTTCTTCAGGAATTTATCTGAAATTCCTCAAAGAATTTCTCAGAAATTCCTCCAGGAATTTCTCAGAAATTCCTCCAGGAATTTCTCAGAAATTTCTCCAGGAATTTCTCTGAAATTTCTTCAGGAATTTCTCTGGAATTCCTCCAGGATTTATTTCGAAACTCCACTAGGAATTTCTTTAAAATTCCTCCAGAAATTTCTTTGAAATTTCCCAAGGATTTTAACTGAAATTGCTCCAGAAATTTCTCTGAAATTCCTTCAGGACCTTTTCTGAAATTCCTCCAGGAATTTCTCTGAAATTCCTCCAGGAACTTCTTTGAAATTCCACGAGGAATTTCTCTGCACACTTAAAACAGAATGCCGAGATCGGCTGTGCAAATCTCGGTTAAAGTTCATTCGCTGAAACCTCGGCTAAACGCTTGACGTTTAATGTTTAATGATAGCGGCACCCATGGGTGCCGCTATGAATAAACTTGACTTTTTGCTGATATCTCAGTTAAATTGCGATTGCCGAGCGCTCGGCTGTGCGAATCTCGGCAAAAGAATGAAAATTAGCCGAGCTCAACTTAGTGTGTGAAATTCCTCCACAAATTTTACCAATTGCTCTGAAATTCCTCCAGGAATTTCTCTGAAATTTCCCCAGGAATTTCTCTGAAATTCCTCCAGGAATTTAACTGAAGTTGCTCCTGGAATTTCTTTGAAATTCTTTCAGAAATTTCTCTGAAATTCCTTCTGGAATTTCTCTGGAATTGCTAACTGAGTTGCTTTGAAATAACTCCAAGAATTTCACTGAAATTTCTCCTGGAATTTCTCTGAAATTCCTCCTGGAATTTCTCTGAAATTCCTCCTGGAATTTCTCTGAAATTCCTCCTGGAATTTCTCTTAAATTCCTCCTAGAATTTCTCTGAAACTCCTCCAGGAATTGCTCTGAAATTCCTCCAGGAATTTCTCTGCAATTCCTACAGGAATTTCTTTGAATTTTCTCCTGGAATTTCTCTGAAATTCCTTCTTGAACTTCTCTGAAATTCCTCCTGGAATTTCTCTGAATTTCCTCCTGGAATTTCTCTTAAATTCCTCCTAGAATTTCTCTGAAACTCCTCCAGGAATTGCTCTGAAATTCCTCCAGGAATTTCTCTGCAATTCCTACAGGAATTTCTTTGAATTTTCTCCAGGAATTTCTCTGAAATTCCTCCAGGAATTTATCTGAAGTTGCTCCTGGAATTTCTTTGAAATTCTTTCTTTCGGAAATTTATCTGAAATTCCTTCTGGAATTTCTCTTGAATTGCTAACTGAGTTGCTTTGAAATTACTCCAAGAATTTCTCTGAAATTTCTCGTGGAATTTCTCTGAAATTCCTCCTGGAATTTCTCTGCAATTCCTCCTTGAATTTTTCTGAAATTCCTCCAGGAATTTCTCTGAAATTTTACCAGGAATTTCTGTGAAATTCCTCCAGGAATTTCTGTGAAATTCCTCCAGGAATTTCTGTGAAATTCCTCCAGGAATTTCTGTGAAATTCCTCCAGGAATTTCTGTGAAATTCCTCCAGGAATTTCTCTGAAATTCTTCCAGGAATTTCTCTGAAATTCTTCCAGGAATTTCTCTGAAATTCTTCCAGGAATTTCTCTGAAATTCTTCTAGGAATTTCTCTGAAATTCCTCCAGGAATTTCTCTGAAATTCCTTCAGGAGTTTCTCTGAAATTCCTCCAGGAATTTCTCTGAAATTCCTCCAGAAATTTCTCTGAAATTCCTCCAGGAATTTCTCTGAAATTCCTCCAGGAATTTCTCTGAAATTCCTCCAGGAATTTCTCTGAAATTCCTCCAGGAATTTCTCTGAAATTCCTCCAGGAATTTCTCTGAAATTCCTCCAGGAATTTCTCTGAAATTCCTCCTGGAATTTCTCTGAAATTCCTCCAGAAATTTCACTGAAGTTCCTCCAGGAATTTCTCTGAAATTCTTCCAGGAATTTCTCTGAAAATCCTCCAGGAATTTCTCTGAAAATCCTCCAGGAATTTCTCAGAAATTCCTTCAGAAATTTCCTTGAATTTCCTCCTGAGATTTCCCTGAAATTCCTCCGAAAATCTTCCTGAAACTCCATCGGGATTTCTCTTGAAATTATTCCTGGAATTTCCTTGAAATTCTTTCGAGAATTTCTCTGAGATTCATCCGGGAATTTGTTTGAAATTCCTCTCAGAATTTTCTTGAAATTCATCTAGGGATTTCACTGAAATTTCACTCATTTCTCCAGCAATTTTTTTGAAATTTATCCAGGAATATCTCTGAAATTCACCCAGGAATTTCTCTGATTTTTTCCACGAATTTCTCTGAATGTCATAACCAATTATTTTAAACAGTGTCATAATAAAGTTCACCATAGCATTCCAATGGATTTCTATTATGTTTTTCCTTACACTATATTTTCTAATGAAAATAACTGTGAATTCCTCCAGGAATTTCTCTGCAATTCCTACAGGAATTTCTTTGAATTTTCTCCTGGAATTCCTTCTGGAACTTCTCTGAAATTCCTCCTGGAATTTCTCTGAAATTCCTCCTGGAATTTCTCTGAATTTCCTCCTGGAATTTCTCTTAAATTCCTCCTAGAATTTCTCTGAAACTCCTCCAGGAATTGCTCTAAAATTCCTCCAGGAATTTCTCTGCAATTCCTACAGGAATTTCTTTGAATTTTCTCCAGGAATTTCTCTGAAATTCCTCCAGGAATTTATCTGAAGTTGCTCCTGGAATTTCTTTGAAATTCTTTCTTTCGGAAATTTATCTGAAATTTCTTCTGGAATTTCTCTGGAATTGCTAACTGAGTTGCTTTGAAATTACTCCAAGAATTTCTCTGAAATTTCTCGTGGAATTTCTCTGAAATTCCTCCTGGAATTTCTCTGAAATTCCTCCTGGAATTTCTTTGCAATTCCTCCTTGAATTTTTCTGAAATTCCTCCAGGAATTTCTCTGAAATTTTACCAGGAATTTCTGTGAAATTCCTCCAGGAATTTCTGTGAAATTCCTCCAGGAATTTCTGTGAAATTCCTCCAGGAATTTCTGTGAAATTCCTCCAGGAATTTCTCTGAAATTCTTCCAGGAATTTCTCTGAAATTCTTCCAGGAATTTCTCTGAAATTCTTCCAGGAATTTCTCTGAAATTCTTCCAGGAATTTCTCTGAAATTCTTCCAGGAATTTCTCTGAAATTCTTCCAGGAATTTCTCTGAAATTCCTCCAGGAATTTCTCTGAAATTCCTCCAGGAATTTCTCTGAAATTCCTCCAGGAATTTCTCTGAAATTCCTTCAGGAGTTTCTCTGAAATTCCTCCAGGAATTTCTCTGAAATTCCTCCAGAAATTTCTCTGAAATTCCTCCAGGAATTTCTCTGAAATTCCTCCAGGAATTTCTCTGAAATTCCTCCAGGAATTTCTCTGAAATTCCTCCAGGAATTTCTCTGAAATTCCTCCTGGAATTTCTCTTAAATTCCTCCTGGAATTTCTCTGAAATTCCTCCAGAAATTTCACTGAAGTTCCTCCAGGAATTTCTCTGAAATTCTTCCAGGAATTTCTCTGAAAATCCTCCAGGAATTTCTCAGAAATTCCTTCAGAAATTTCCTTGAATTTCCTCCTGAGATTTCCCTGAAATTCCTCCGAAAATCTTCCTGAAACTCCTTCGGGATTTCTCCTGAAATTATTCCTGGAATTTCCTTGAAATTCTTTCGAGAATTTCTCTGAGATTCATCCGGGAATTTGTTTGAAATTCCTCTCAGAATTTTCTTGAAATTCATCTAGGGATTTCACTGAAATTTCACTCATTTCTCCAGCAATTTTTTTGAAATTTATCCAGGAATATCTCTGAAATTCACCCAGGAATTTCTCTGATTTTTTCCACGAATTTCTCTGAATGTCATAACCAATTATTTTAAACAGTGTCATAATAAAGTTCACCATAGCATTCCAATGGATTTCTATTATGTTTTTCCTTACACTATATTTTCAAATGAAAATAACTGTGAAACATATAGGGTATGTGAACCATTCCTTGGCCTAATTTACAAGCCGCCTTGACAATTTTGACCATAACTCATGAATTAATAGCACTAGAAATAATATGTTGACTCTATTACACACTCTAGGCAATGCATGTTTCTACAATTGGAAGTAAACTTACGTAAATATTCAAGAATCTACTTAATTAAGCTGAAAAGATTCGATGCGATGGTATGCAACGTTGGTCTATGGTACAAAAATTGGCCTATTAGTGGATACAACGTTGGCCTATTGCTTTCCATGCACTAGAACCACTTATTATCTTATTTTTCCAATATTTCTGCTGAAGTATTATCTCTGTTTGTTCACCAATCTTACTTTTAAATTACATTTTCGGAGCCAAATTTTCAGAAAACTATAAATAAATCACTTTAAGGACAGACTTGTTGGAATCCCAAAATGGCCGCCACAATGGCCGACTTTGGCACCTACTCACGATTTCGAGGGCACAAATCTCTTCGTAAACAAAACCAATGCACCTGAACTTTTTATTTTAAGCTAATTACAAGTGAGCAAGACCAGAATAATGAAATACATTGTTGTTTGAAGCTTGCTTCTTGAGATTTGTGCGTCTGAAGTTTCGATGCAATTTTGAAGCGGGATTTCAAGACGTTTGTCCTTAACTAAAGCTCTTTCTTAATCTAGTAACGAAAACAACGCAAAACTATTATTGTGTTATATTTTTACAGTCACCGTACACAAAAGCTTTCTTTCTGTTCGTTCTTTCTGGTTCTTACGCAAGAAATGTTGTTGACGCCTTTTTATCGTTGTTTTTGACGTCACTTTACTGATGGGCCAAGATTTGGGTACATAGTGAAAAAAAATGTCCTCAATATTCGGCCCACATTCAATTTGTAAAATAGTTATTATTCGTTGAAAACAAATACACAAGTTCAAAATAGCGTCTTTAACCGTCGCATCAAATGTTCAGTTATTGAAAACTCAATTCGAAATGTTCCAGAATCATGCCATTTATGATCATATGTATAGACTACCCACTAAGCCGAAGAATCATGGCGTCTACAAAAGTTAAACAAAGTGACATTTTCATTCAATTTTAATGCTCCAAAGTGCTAAAATTGAAACGAAATCTTACAGTTGTTTGGCGCATAGCTTTTCCGATATCCAGTTATGCGTGTTTGTTTGAGTTTTTGAGATTATTTGAGATTAAGGCCGAGATAGGCCGAACGAGGGGGCTGTGCCAACGAAGCATCCCGATACCCTACATAATACGGAATACCGAGCTTTTTAAAAATTTACAGACATTCTTTACTTCAATAAGCTCCTTTTTTGTAAATTTTCTGAGAAATGCTTTGATAAATCTATGTTTTCCAAGTTCCATTGAATTTTTAGACACCCTGGTCCTCAATTGATTACATATCTTTATTTTCACCGTCTTTTTCGGTTGTCCATTTCGACTTCGTTCTTCCTCAATTCCTTAAATTATTGCGTTAAAAATCATCAAAAATTCTGCGACAAAATCCGATCATCATGGTTCCCTATCGGATTGTTGAAGATTATGAGAAATATTAACTTTACAAATGTTTCGTTGAATTTTACAAAAAACTGTCACCAACACATTGAAGATCAAGATTTTAACCGCAATCCAGATTATTTAGTGTACAGGGGATAGACAAAATGATCGGGACAGGCAAAATTTTCACTTTTCAAAAAATGTTCAACTAGCTGTAACTTTTCAAAAAGTGCATCAAATATTCTCAAATTTTTACTGTAAGCTCATCAACTAGTTGTGTATCAGTGGTCCAATTTTGGAAAAGATCAGGCTATTCTCCACGAAGTTATAAAGATTCTTGAAAAAGCTATAATTATCCGATAGCCAACTTTGAGCTGTTATATCTCCGGATTCAATGAACCGATTGCAATGAAATTTTGACCATTCATAACTTATATAATGAACTCTGAAAAACATTTGAGTTGAAATTTTCAACAAGAAAAAAAGTTATAGCGATTTTATTCTTTTCACGATTTTTAAGTAAATTCGTCTATTTTTAATATGCATCCCATTACTGTTTCAATTTATTGGCGGTTTTGCTGTTACTATCCCTTAAAACACATTTATATGTAAGTCAATTAGAGGGAAATCAAATGAACAATAATTTGCGTTTTTAATCTTGAAACGATGTTGAAGTTTTGAATAGTTTGGTGTTTTATTAGAAAAATAATCTAATCGTTATAATTTCCTTCCGTGTAAAGAATTTTAAGTTAAGTCAACGGTTTTACATAGGTCATTATATAAGCCATAAAAGGTCAAAATTTCATTGCATTCGGTTCATTGAATGCGGAGATGTAACAGCTCAAAGTTGGCTATCGGATAATTATAACTTTTTCAAGAATCTTTATAACTTCCTGGAGAATGGTCTGATCTTTTCCAAAATTGGACCACTGTTACACAACTAGTTGATGAACTTACAGTAAAAGTTTGAGAATATTTCATGCACTTTTTGAAAAGTTACAGCTAGTTAAACATTTATTGAAAAGTGAAAATTTTGCCTGTCCCGATCATTTTGTCTATCCCCTGTATCTAAAGTCACTATTCAGGCACTTTTTCGCAGTGCAGCAACCATCACGATAACATTATTAGATTCGATATCATGAAACAACCGTCCCTAGCGACACAAACCAGCTAGCATGTCACGCCAGAAATGACACTCAATTTGTCGATTTCACTCACCCTTTACCTCTTTCCAACGATGAGAGGTGCTGAGTGTGCCTCAGACGGATATCGAGAGAATTAACTTCTCTGAGCGATAATGCATGATAGGAAAATTGAGAGAGTTCGCCGAAAACATTTCGCCCTACGGGTGACGGATAGGGTCATGACAATCATATCCCCGTCAGTGGTCATGGTCGTAAAAGGAGGGTGACGAATGTGAAAATCAGTATTTCTGGTGTTAGCGGCTGCAGAGACAACGAATCAGAAGTCGCAAAGACAGAACATACTAGGTTTGGCATATGATCAGCGTTTTTGTGATTAGCGGAAATATGTTGATATTTTTTTTTCTAAACTAAAAAATATATGTATTTTATTACCTTTAACCTCTTTCCCTGCACTCGGGCCACTATCGATGAATTGTGTCGATCGTGCAATTTAATAATGAGGCTCAGTGAATGGAATGCTAATTCCATTTATTTTTCGCCTTGTTCACCAACTTCGGGATCGTGGTTGGTTCGACTCGACTCGATACGCGGCGGCAAAAGGGATGAATTTCAAGTGGCTCAAGTGGTGGTGGTGGCGTTTTGTGTGCGCGGATGATGGGTTGTTGTGTTGTGGGAATACCGTTTTGGGGTCCTTTCGATAAAAGCCCGCTCAATTTATTAGAAACGTTATCTGGGCGTCGCCATCATCATCGGAGGAAAACGTCGACTCCTCATTCGGACGACTCCCTCGGTTAACAGTGCAGTCTATAATTATTGGTCGTTATTTATGGGCTTCCCCTGCGCGACGACCGACCGCCACGGCGGTTGGTTCGTGACGAAGCGACGATTGTCCGAAAGTGGCGCTTCTGCTGACGACGATTGGTTCAGGGATGTGTAGATGGATGGGCAATTCGATTTTTTTCTCATTACCAATTTTACATTAAATGGCTCTTCTTGGGGTATCACGATGCGCAGGCAAACTGTTGATGGTTGCTGTCAAAATATGTTTTACGTAGTTATCCTATACAAGAAATGCCATCAAAACCATGTATCTTGAATTATGATAGTAGTACACATCGCGGTACGTTCACTCCGTACATTCTCCTACAATCGGGCTATTCATACCTGCTGAACACAAAGAACCTACCAGGAAGAAATCTTGAATCAGAATTTTATGCCCCGAGGCATCATCGTTCCCAGAGAGAGAGCCTTTGCAACATTGTTGCACTGCTATATGTTAATTGATACAAATGGTTGATGCACTTTCGATTCATAGTCCCTTGGTGAATGCCGCCCCATAAAAGCTTCGCGTAGGCAGCACAAGCTCGAACGAAACGCACTTATGCCATCCGTGTGCCGCCGCCACCGCCGCCATCATTGCGCCGGTTGGCTTACGGTGGATCGATCGATTTGGCAGATAAACAACTCTCGAGAGGCTTTCCTCAGTACTCTGGTCGACAATTGAACTGCTACAACATGTCGGTAAAGGTCACACCCCCTTCTGGTAGGTAAAAAGGTTTTTGCAGTGACTGAAAGGTATATTTCTAAGTGGTGAGCTCGTTCTATGCTATTATTTTAAACAAACGAACTATAATTTCCGCGATACACAGTTCGGTTCAAACAACGATGAAAATTTGACAGTTTTATATTTATTCAAGTTTTTTTCTTTTTCTTTTTTCTGGCATTACGTCCTAACTGGAACAGCACCTGTTTTCAGCTTATAGAACACTAAGCTAAGAAACAGTCTCTGTCTCAAGCTCTGTCTTATTGTTTAATTTTTGCCAGGAAAATTGTTCCTTGAATGTCTTCTTTAATTTTAGTTTTTAAGAATAGATATTGTGCCTGTACCAGTTATCGCACCACCTAAGAAAAACTATTTCTACAAAAATAAGAAGAAGACCGACGAATGTAAACAATAAGTCAAATGATTGATTAGTTTTCATACTTTACAGGAAAAATATAAAAACGGAGCCAAAACTACTTTTAGTATTTATTACGGCGTGTGCCAATGATAGGAACCCTGTACCAGTTATGGACACATTTGTTAATTTGGGTTCCACTTCGCACTATTTACATGCATTCCTTATGGGATTTGCCATAACTGGTACACTATGGCGAAATAGGGTGCAAGGAGGCCGAAAAGTTAAGGAAAATGATTTATTTCTACCATAATTTGAGCAAATTGTGAAGTTTGAATGATTGCAATCATCTTTTGTGATCGTGATCTGTTGTTCACAAATTTTTTCTTGTTGATTTGTATCTTAAAAGGTTGAAAATCAACTATGGCGAATTTGAGGTACTATAGCCATAACTGGTACACTGAGCCTATCTCTTTTGATAATCTCGTGAAATGTAATAGCTTTTCCAGGTTATTTATGGGTACATCCTCCACGGTGACTCCAATCTGCAGCTTAATCTATGATGCTTAATGCCAAAGGCCTATCTTCCTCCAACCACGCACCAAAGTTTGGTGGATGAATCGGAAAGGTGGCCAACTGGCAATCCCACGCGCACTTCCGCCTACAATCTAGTGTTGCCGAGGTGGGTGGCATTTAGATTTCGTGGGGCTACGCTTATGCGTCCGTCTATGCCAGTCTAGTTGCAGGCGTTCGTGTACGGGTCGAGAAAGTCTCTTACTAGTTGTTCGAAAACACGCCCACTCGGCGACGGCGGCAGTAATGGTGATAAGAATCTGTTGTATCGCAACAGTTGGCGGAGTTTTCTATCAATAATGTTGTTGTTATTATCACCATTTGGGCATAATTGAGGTTGAATGACGAGCTGATGGCAAAGTTTTCCGTGCGTGGGAGGGTTTTCCGGTAATCCTACGCGCACTACTGTTTAGTGAAGTGTTGTTGATTTGATTTCCGTTTAGGAAAACATACGGTAATAATCTTGCCAGAGAGCAGAATACACGTGCCGGAGGTTTGGCATATGAACAGTTCCGTTGGACCGTTGTTGAAATGAAATAGCATAAATTGCACTTTACTAAACTGACTGTCACTGAGGATTATATCACAATGTGTTTTAAACATCAGGTTTTGTTATAAAAATGTTATATTTTCAAATGGGTAGTTCAAAATCCATGTTTTTTTTGGTGAAAACTGATTTCTTCGATAATTTTCTTCCTCCTTAGGTTTTTTTTATCTTTTTCTAATCTAATAATAATCAAATTTATTCTTGCAAAAATTTTAAAAGAACTACAATTTCCCTACAACAATAAGTTTGAATAATTGTTCCTATAATTCTGTTTCCGTCTAGTCCACGTCTATTTTGAACGCAATCTGAGTTCAATTCCCGGCACACCTTCTACGTGACACTATGATGCATCGGATGGCCAAAAATTATGATTTGACTGTTGGTGTTTATTCGTAAAGTATCTATATCTGTAATGATTGACTATTTTTTGTTTGATGTGACGGGAATTGGCGCATATGACGAAGTAAATGTTTACCCTACTGTAAAAAAGTTATTGCGATAAATCCTCTGCTTGAAATTTGCCTGGAATTCAAACATTCCGTCAGGATTTGATTGAGAGGGTTTCTCCTTTCCATGTATTTCCTTAAAAATTTATCCTTGAATTCCTATAGATTCTTCTAGGAATTCCTCCAGAATTTTGGCCTTGCGATTTCTCTAGAAGTTTCCCAAAAACAAATTGTAGGTACTTCTTCAGAAATTTCAGCTGGAATTTTTGCTTGAGATTTCTCCAAGTATCCCTTCCAGGAATTATCTGAGGAATTCCTGAAATTTCTCCGAGAATACCTCCACGAAATTTACAATAAATGCGCCTAGTAGTTCCTCCAGGGCTGCCATGTGCAGCCTAGTTGCCCCATGTTTTATGTTCTTTGGGATCCCTTTTAACATGAGACAACTATGCCATACACGACTGAGGGGTATCTTAAGGAATTCCCTCAGGTATTTTTTCGAAGATTACTTCATAAATCTCTCCTGGGGTTTATTCAGAATGTTTTTTAGAGATTTTTTTCCGAAATAACACAAAGGGCCCTACAGAAATTCTTCTAGAAATTGTCTCAGGAATTCCATAAGAAACTTCTCCAGGAAGTGTTCCTTGTCATTTCTAGAGAACTCCTCCACTAATTTATTATTAAATTCTTCTAGGAATTGAAGGAGTTTTTTCTAGAAATTATTCCAGGAATTTTCCCAGTGATTCCAACAAAAAATCCACAAGGGATTCCTTCATATTTTTTTTTATTCAAGAATTTCTCAAGGATTTATTTTCTATAATTTTCCTGGAGACCTAATTTTTTTCGTTGTTATCAACGAGTATTTTAACTGTTGCTTATTCTATACTTTCTTCATAAATTTCTCCAGGGATTCTTTCAGAAATTTATCATGGTAATCATGTAGGAATTCCCTCAAACTTTGTATGTAAATTGTAGTTTGCCCTGAAGATGAGTGAATAAACGCTCGAAACGTCGGCTATAATTAAAACCGTTGTTTTATAAGTAACCCGATGACCGAAAACGCGCCTGTAATTGCTAATTACCATCCAAACGGTCGTTATTCCTCAGGAATGCTTTAGGAAATTCCTCCAGGAATATCTTCCATTAGTTCTCCCTAGGAATTTCTTGTAAAATCCCTTCAAGAATTCTCCTAGGATTTTTTTCCAGAGGTCTCGTCATGAGTTCCTTCTGGTATTCTCCCGGAGATTCTATCAGAAACTGCTCAAGGGATTCCTCCAGAATTTTTTTCGGAGATTCCTTGAAAGATATTTGAACTTTCTGCAGCGACTACTGCGGAAATTTCTTCAAGTAATCCCAGTGATTACTTAGATTTTTTTTTTAGTTTTTTCAGAAATTCTTCCAGAATCCCCCCAGAAATTTTTCCAGACATACCTGCGGGAATTTTCTCAGAGATTCCTGCGGGAGGATTTCTGGTAGAGATTGCCTCAGAGATTCTAACAGAAATTTTTCCAGAGATTCATAAACCAAACTCTCCTGGCATGCATCCTGGAATTCCTTAGGAGAACCGACTGGAATCTCCAGAAGTGGCCATTCCATCAGAAGCTTTTACAGATTTTTTTTCCGAGACTGTTGCATGAATTACTCCAGTGATTCTTGATGGATTTCCTCTGAAGATTCCTGCAGGAAATCATTTACAGGTATCTGTTGGAGTTACCCCAGAGATTATTGCCGGAATCCCTCCTGAAATTCCCTACGGGGCTTTCTTTCAAAGTTCCTCCAAGGAGTTCTCCAGAAACTTCTCGAAAAAAAATCTTCAGGAATTTCTCCAAGAACTACTGCTGAGTTTCCAGCAGGATTTTTTTTCTACATTGTTTTTTTCTGGGATATCTTCAGAAATTCTTTCAGGAATTCCTGAAACTATGTCTCCAGGACTTATGTTTTGGCATTTCTCCAGGAATTATTTTCTAAAAATCCTTAAATTATTCTTCTAATAATTATCCCCGAACTTCTCCAGATGTCCCTACAGGTATTCACCACGGAATAAATCGTAAATTTCTCTGGAAATGATTCAGAATTTTTTTTTCTCAAAAAATTCTTTTTATTTTTTTTTTAGAATTCTGGATTCATGGTTTCAAGTATTCCATCACAAAATCTTTCAGAAATTATTCCTTGAGATTTCTTTTTTTAATTCCAACAAATTTTCTATAACAACTTCCGATAATTCTTATTTTTTAAAGAAATTCTTTATGGAGATAACACTGGAATCACTAGTGGCACATTCTTTCAAGATTTCTTCAGTGGTTCTTAAAGGATTTCTTTTAAAGATTTCTGCAGGAATTCTTCATAGATACCTGTTGGAACAACACCAGAGATTCTTGCCGGAGGGATTTTTATGAAAGTTCCTCCAAGGAGTTCCCCAGAAATTTCTCGAGATATTTCTTCAGAAACGTAAAAAATGACAGCTAAATAACAGCTTATTCAGCGAAAATTTTCAAAACCAAGCTCTACTGCGACTTATTTATCTGTTGTACAGCATCAATGTTTTTGATTTTTTTTTCTAAACATTGCTAAAACATTCTTCTGATAATTCCTCCCGGCTTTCTCCAAATGTTCCTGTAGGTATTCACCATGGATTACTTCATATTTTTTCTGGAATTTATTCTGAATTCTTAGAAATTTCTGTATCCTTCCAGAATTCAGAATATCAGGGATTCTTTCAGGTATTCCATAAAAAAATCTTTCAGGAATTTCTTTAGGAATTCCAGGCATTTCTCAGTAATAACTTCGGAGAATTCTTAAGTTTCTCAAGCAATTCTTCATGAAGTTCCTCCAAAGGTATCTACAGGGATTCCTTCAAGATTTTTTCCAGACTTATTTTTCTGAAATTACGGCAGGATTTCCTTCAGAAATTCCCTCAGGGGTTACTTCAAAAATTGCTTCAGATTTTGTTGTATTAGAGAAATTCTGCTAAAAATTCCTGCAGAGCTCCAAAAGTTCTTCTTTGTATTCCTCCATCATCAGATTTCTACTGAAAATCTTCCAGGAATTCTATTGGGAACTTTCCAGAACTCTCTGAGTTTACGAATTCCTGCAGGATTTTTTTTCTGAAATGTGCGAAGTTACTATAAGAAATTCCTTTAGAGATTACTTCGAAAATTGCTTCAAAGATTTTTGTGCCGGAATCCATCCAAAAATATCTCTAGAAATTATTCCGGAAATTCTCCGAGTTATTTTGACTATTTCTTCAGGGATTCGTACAAGAAATCTCCTCTAAGTAAATATCACCTCCAAGTCCTGGCATAGTTTCAAAAGTACGGGTGCAAAATAGAACAAAAACTACGATTTTCCAAAAAATAATGTGAATTCTTGTGAACAAAATTTGCATTTTTTTTTTCTAAAAATAACGTGTGTGAGAGTTTTCTAAATCGAACATTGAGTCAGCTCGATCTCATCTAAGCCTAGAATAATCTTTAAAAAAAACTCTGAAACGAATGTTCAAATGATTCTTTGAAAAATCCTCTTAGGGTTCTGAGAATAATCCTCTTAAGAGTATGAAATGAATCCTCGTAGTATTCTGAGAAGAATTCTAACTCAAAGTAGACTCAAAGTAGAATACTCGATGGATAGAGTAAATACTCGAAATATTATAAGAAATATTCGTGAAAGATTGTTAAACGATTCTTCTAATAATTCTTAAAAGAATTCTCAATTGAAAAATCCAGAAAATTTTTTTTAGTTGAATCCCAAAACGATTCAAAGAAGAATCCTTATACGGTAAGGAGTAGAATTCATAGTGGATTATGAGAAGAATCTACAAAAAAAATTGAGCAGGGACCTAAATGGTTCCTGGGAAGATTTATCATTTGGTTTTCAGAAGAAATTGCAAAGGATTTCAAGAACAATCCATAGAATTCTAGAAATAATTCGTGTAGATATAAAAGATTAATTGTTTCTGTGAAGAATCATTGAAGTATTTTGATATATGCCCTCAAAGTTATTCTGGAAGAACCCTAACAGAATAGTTAATAATTTAATTTTTAAATCATTGCAGAATAGTAAATCAAATGGTTTTGAGGTGAATCCTCAAAGGATTTTGAGAATAGCCCTCAAAGAATTCTAGGAATAATATTCAAAAGTTAAGAGAACAATATTGCTGAATTCTTCTAAGAATCCTATAACGATTTTTAATAGAATTGTTGGAGGATTCTGAGAATATTGTTTGAATGGTTTTGAGAAGAATTCTTAAATAAAACGAGAAATATCTTTAAAAGATTTTTAGAACATTCGTGAATAGAGTTTGAGAAGAAGAATCGTGAAAGGATTATGGGATGAGATTTGAAAGCATTTTGAGAAAAATTTCCCAAGATTTCTGAAGAGAAATTGCAATTGAACAATCCACTATGAATTCTGGAATCGATTCGTGATTTTTCTAGGATTCACGGATGGATTCAGATGATCGAAATTAGATTACAAAAAATGTAGGAAATTGGTAATTTTTTTTCGAAAATGTTGGGGACTTTTACAGAAATTTACACAGGTGTTTATTTTCATTAAAATCTAGTCAAATCCATTTTGGATCTTTTTCAACGCACATCCAAACGCAGATGCAAAAGCCTTCCTCTTCGCTGCAACAATGTTGTCCACTAAGCTCCGTTTTCTGCTTGCACTCACTCCTACAGACAGCATCGCCTTCAAGAGGCTGTTGGATGCTCGCGTTTTCCAGTGTTATCCGCTTGCCACTTGAACCACTCTCTGCGTGTTCATGTCCGTCCACAACTCTGCGAACGCTCCTCAATGAAACAACATCCTATGGTGGTGCGATGGGAAGCCGGCTGGAGCTGGAGGAAGGAAATTTGTTTGTAAATATTGAATTTCATCTCGTGGTGCGGTGGTGGATGTCAACTGCGAGCCAACTGTCATCGAGCGACCAAGCATCTCACGTTTCCTTTGGAGCAGTTGTTTTTTTTTTTTTGTTTTATTTCTCTTACGGCGGCCTGCATCATTTCTTTACAAACTCGGACATGGGGTACACAGTAGAAAAAGTAATGGTAGTTTGTTGGTAACTTTGTAAACTGATTAGGTTAGATACTCTCAAGATGGTTCTTTGAGCCATCACTACATCAAAATAAAATAATTTTGGTTCTATTGTGGAAATTCCGGAAATTTTCCTGAAATTCCTCCAGGAATCCTGAAAAGCTTCCAGGAATTTCCCTGAAATTCTTTTATGAATTTCCCTGGAATTCCTGCAGGAATTTCCCAAGAATTCCTCCAGGAATTTTCCTGAAATTCCTCCAGGAATTTCCCTGAAATTTCTCGAGGAATTTCTCCAGAAATTTCCCTGAAATTTCTCCAGAATTTCCCTGAAATTCCTCCAGGAATTTTCCTGAAATTTCTCCGGGAATTTTCCTAAATTCCTACGGGAATTTCCCTTATATTCCTCCAGAAATTTCTCTGAAATTCCTCCAGGAATTTCTCTGAAATCGCTCCAGGAATTTCTCTAAAATTCCTACAGGATTTCTCTGATATTCCTCCATTTATTCCTCTTCAGGAATTTCCCTGAAATTCCTCCAGAAATTTCCCTGAAATTCCTGCAATTTCCCTGAAATTCATTCAGGAATTTCCCTGAAATTCATTCAGGAATTTCCCTGAAATTCATTCAGGAATTTCCCTGAAATTCATTCAGGAATTTCCCTGAAATTCCACCAGGAATTTCCCTGAAATTCATACAAGAATTTCCCTGAAATTTCTCTGAAATTCTTTGAGAATATACAAAAACAAGGCGGACGAAATTCGAACACAGTTATTTGCTAAGTAGGAACTGTGGTAACGATCCTGGAGGGTCAAGTATAATAACACACGCGCTGCGAAGTGGAATGAACTGTACGTTCGTATGGCCGGAGATAGACTAACTGCATGCGCCACAAAGCACACCGACGAACATTCATCGGGTGCGCACGAGGCATACGAAGGGAAACGAATATTAATTGATACTCTACCACAGGAACTAAGTGTTATCTCTCGAATATTACTGTATTTTTTTTACTGTGCATACGGTAATGCTTAGTGCAAAAATGAGTTTACTCATGTGTACAGCTAAGCGTACATTCGTCTTGTGGGTATATTTCCCGGCCCGACTTGACAAGGAAGCGGCACATCGAAACGACAAGTTTGAGCAGTTGCTGCACTTCATTCAACACTCTGTCTGGTTGACTTTTTGCACTACAATGTTGAGGTCCAGCTCAAGATCGGGATGTGTGAGTATTGAAACTGTCCCTTAACTTTGTCATATATCCGCCTCAAGAAAGGTGCATTTTAGGGATGTTTTTTTGCATTGCGGAAAACCATAACGAATCAGTTGCAGAGAGAGAGTTGATCAAATTGCACTATTTGCCGACAATATTAACATCCCTAGTACATTTGCTCTCAAAATAAAAAAAAAATACTCGGGTTGTTTACAATGTTGACTGGATGGGAAATTCACAAAATTGGAGTCTTGTTTTGTTAGTGTTTATGTTTTTTGAGAGGCCGCGTATTTGCTTTTGTTTTGTACAATCGTGGGAAAAATGGAATGATCGATCGGCGATCATCTTAAAAGAGAATGACAGAAATAAGCAGCGTTTGTTGCATGAATTTTGTTTTCAGTTTATACAAACATATTTGTTCGAAAGTTAACATGCTTTATTCTTGGAAGGTTGATCTTCTTCAATCTGACAACAAATTCGCTTTTCCGTATCAACAACAGATCGGAAGATTGAAACAGATCCCAAAACAAATTAAAGTCAAATTAGTTTTAATGAGACATTGAACACTGCCTCAAAACAAAAATTATTTCTTTTTGGTTTTATGGCGGTTTTGTAACATTTGTAATAAGTAACATTTTTAAGTCAAGTAGATTCCAGGTGGGAGGCTATAAACATTATCATTCAGCCAAAAGAAATTCATCTTGGTTTTATGACGGTTTTCAAAATCTCTAACAAGCAAATCGCTTATTAAATTGTTACTTGAGGGCTTTTCTCAGTGTTTTCATAGCTTATATGTCCGAGTTTGTGGAGCAATTATGCAATCTTTGATAGAAAAAAAAGGAACAAACATCTTATTTTGGTTTTATAGTGGTTTTAATGACCTCTTTAAACCTATCTGCCCTAAAATTGCATTTAGAACAAGACTTTGGCTTTTCAAAACATATGGAATTCAGAAAATGTGAGTCTACCCTGTTAGAAAAAAATCTATTAATTCTTACCTCTAAGAAACCAAATACTTCCACACTGAACTGGCACACACAGGGAAACGAACCCATCCTGGCCCCCGATCGTGGTCGTGTTTTCGATAAATAAAAAGTAATTTACCTCTTCGGCGGAGATTGTTCGATTAAACGACGACGACGACGACGGCGGTGGCGTGGATTCTGCCTTCTGGCGATATGTTTCGTTACTTCGCCTCGCCGCAGCACGCAGCATATTGCGCTTGCGCTGTTCGGTTACTTTTGACGGTCTCTGGACCAAACGGTGTGGCGTGGCGCGGCGGACTGTCGATATAAACAAAGCCTGGTCGGATGAGGGCTTTGCGCGACCTAGAAGGGGAGGATGGGGCGGAAAATTATGATCGTTCCGTTCATAATCGTTTGGTGGCGTCGCGGTAGTAAAGCATTCCCCTAGATACCGGGGAGTTACACTAGATGAGCGAAGATGTGGTTGAATGTTTATAGTAAAAAAACGACAGAATCATGTCAAGATTCTGAGAAAAAAATCTTCTCAGGATTCTGAGAAGAATCCTCTCAGGATTTTGAGAAGAATGCTTTCATTATTCTGAAAAGAGTTCTCTCAGGATTCTGAGAAGATTCCTCTCAGGATTCTGAGAAGACTGCTCTCAGTATTCTGAAAAGAATTCTCTCAGAGTTCTGAGGAGAATCCTCTCAGGAATCTGAGGAGAATCCTCTCAGGATTCTGAGTAGAATCCTCTCAGGATTCTAAGAAGAATCCTCTCAGGATACTGAGAAGAATCCTCTCAGGATTCCCAGAAGAATCCTTTCATGATTTCGAGAACAATCTTCTCAGGATTTAGAGAAGAATCCTCTCAGGATTCTGAGAAGAATCCTCTCAGGATTCTGAGAAGAATCCTCTCAGGATTCTGAAAAGAATCCTCTCAGGATTCTGAGAAGAATCCTATCAGGATTCTGAGAAGAATCCTCTCGGGATTCTGAGAAGAATCTTCTTAGGATTCTGAGAAGAATCCTCACAGGATTCTGAGAAGAATTCTCTCAGAATTCTGAGAAGAATCCTCTCAGGACTCTGAGAAGAATCCTCTCAGTATTCTGAGACGAATCCTCTCAGGATTCTGAGACGAATCCTTTTAGGATTCTGTAACGAATCCTCTCAGGATTCTGAGACCGATCCTCTCAGGATTCTGAGAAGAATCCTCTCAGGATTCTGAGAAGAATCCGCTCAAGGATTCTCAGGATTCTGACGAGAATCCTCTCGGGATTCTGACGGGAATCCTCTCGGGATTCTGACGAGAATCCTCTCGGGATTCTGACGAGAATCCTCTCGGGATTCTGACGAGAATCCTCTCGGGATTCTGACGAGAATCCTCTCAGGATTCTGACGAGAATCCTCTCAGGATTCTGACGAGAATCCTCTCAGGATTCTGACGAGAATCCTCTCAGGATTCTGACGAGAATCCTCTCAGAATTCTGACGAGAATCCTCTCAGGATTCTGACGAGAATCGTCTCAGGATTCTGCCGAGAATCCTCTCAGGATTCTGCCGAGAATCCTCCCAGGGTTCTGGCGAGAATCCTCTCTGGACTCTGACTAAAATCCTCTCAGGATTCTGACGAGAATCCTCTCAGGATTCTGACGAGAATCCTCTCAGGATTCTGGCGAGAATCCTCTCAGGATCCTGACGAGAATCCTCTCAGGATTCTGACGAGAATCCTCTCAGGATTCTGACAAGAATCCTCCCAGGGTTCTGACGAGAATCCTCTCTGGACTCTGACTAAAATCCTCTCAAGATTCTGACGAGAATCCTCTCAGGATTCTGACGAGAATCCTCTCAGGATTCTGACGAGAATCCTCTCAGGATTCTGACGAGAATCCTCTCGGGATTCTGGCGAGAATCCTCTCAGGATCCTGACGAGAATCCTCTCAGGATTCTGACGAGAATCCTTTCAGGATTCTGACGAGAATCCTTTCAGGATTCTGACGAGAATCCTTTCAGGATTTTGACGAGAATCCTTTCAGGATTCTGACGAGAATCCTTTCAGGATTCTGACGAGAATCCTCTCAGGATTCTGACCAGAAACCTCTCGGGATTCTGACGAGAATCCTCTCGGGATTCTGACGAGAATCCTCTCGGGATTCTGACGAGAATCCTCTCGGGATTCTGACGAGAATCCTATCGGGATTCTGACGAGAATCCTCTCAGGATTCTGACGAGAATCCTCTCAGGATTCTGACGAGAATCCTCTCAGGATTCTGACTAAAATCCTCTCAGGATTCTGACAAGAATCCTCTCAGGATTCTGACAAGAATCCTCTCAGGATTCTGACAAGAATCCTCTCAGGATTCTGACAAGAATCCTCTCAGGATTCTGACAAGAATCCTCTCAGGATTCTGACAAGAATCCTCTCAGGATTCTGACAAGAATCCTCTCAGGATTCTGACAAGAATCCTCTCAGGATTCTGACAAGAATCCTCTCAGGATTCTGACAAGAATCCTCTCAGGATTCTGACGAGAATCCTCTCAGGATTCTGACGAGAATCCTCTCAGGATTCTGACTAAAATCCTCTCAGGATTCTGACAAGAATCCTCTCAGGATTCTGACAAGAATCCTCTCAGGATTCTGACAAGAATCCTCTCAGGATTCTGACAAGAATCCTCTCAGGATTCTGACAAGAATCCTCTCAGGATTCTGACAAGAATCCTCTCAGGATTCTGACAAGAATCCTCTCAGGATTCTGACAAGAATCCTCTCAGGATTCTGACAAGAATCCTCTCAGGATTCTGACAAGAATCCTCTCAGGATTCTGACAAGAATCCTCTCAGGATTCTGGCAAGAATCCTCTCAGGATTCTGACAAGAATCCTCTCAGGATTCTGACAAGAATCCTCTCAGGATTCTGACAAGAATCCTCTCAGGATTCTGACAAGAATCCTCTCAGGATTCTGACGAGAATCCTCTCAGGATTCTGCCGAGAATCCTCTCAGGATTCTGCCGAGAATCCTCCCAGGGTTCTGACGAGAATCCTCTCTGGACTCTGACTAAAATCCTCTCAGGATTCTGACAAGAATCTTCTCAGGATTCTGACAAGAATCCTCTCAGGATTCTGACAAGAATCCTCTCAGGATTCTGACAAGAATCCTTTCAGGATTCTGACAAGAATCCTCTTAGGATTCTGACAAGAATCCTCTTAGGATTCTGACAAGAATCCTCTCAGGATTCTGACAAGAATCCTCTCAGGATTCTGACAAGAATCCTCTCAGGATTCTGGCAAGAATCCTCTCAGGATTCGGACAAGAATCCTCTCAGGATTCGGACAAGAATCCTCTCAGGATTCTGACAAGAATCCTCTCAGGATTCTGATAAGAATCCTCTCAGGATTCTGACAAGAATCCTCTCAGGATTCTGACAAGAATCCTCTCAGGATTCTGACAAGAATCCTCTCAGGATTCTGACAAGAATCCTCTCAGGATTCTGACAAGAATCCTCTCAGGATTCTGACAAGAATCCTCTCAGGATTCTGACAAGAATCCTCTCAGGATTCTGACAAGAATCCTCTCAGGATTCTGACAAGAATCCTCTCAGGATTCTGACAAGAATCCTCTCAGGATTCTGACAAGAATCCTCTCAGGATTCTGACAAGAATCCTCTCAGGATTCTGACAAGAATCCTCTCAGGATTCTGACAAGAATCCTCTCAGGATTCTGACAAGAATCCTCTCAGGATTCTGACAAGAATCCTCTCAGGATTCTGACAAGAATCCTCTCAGGATTCTGACAAGAATCCTCTCAGGATTCTGACAAGAATCCTCTCAGGATTCTGGCAAGAATCCTCTCAGGATTCTGGCAAGAATCCTCTCAGGATTCTGGCAAGAATCTTCTCAGGATTCTGACAAGAATCCTCTCAGCATTCTGACAAGAATCCTCTCAGGATTCTGACAAGAATCCTCTCAGGATTCTGACAAGAATCCTCTCAGGATTCTGACAAGAATCCTCTCAGGATTCTGACAAGAATCCTCTCAGGATTCTGACAAGAATCCTCTCAGGATTCTGACAAGAATCCTCTCAGGATTCTGACAAGAATCCTCTCAGGATTCTGACAAGAATCCTCTCAGGATTCTGACAAGAATCCTCTCAGGATTCTGACAAGAATCCTCTCAGGATTCTGACAAGAATCCTCTCAGGATTCTGGCAAGAATCCTCTCAGGATTCTGGCAAGAATCCTCTCAGGATTCTGGCAAGAATACTCTCAGGATTCTGGCAAGAATCCTCTCAGGATTCTGGCAAGAATCCTCTCAGGATTCTGGCAAGAATCCTCTCAGGATTCTGGCAAGAATCCTCTCAGGATTCTGGCAAGAATCCTCTCAGGATTCTGGCAAGAATCCTCTCAGGATTCTGGCAAGAATCCTCTCAGGATTCTGGCAAGAATCCTCTCAGGATTCTGGCAAGAATCCTCTCAGGATTCTGGCAAGAATCCTCTCAGGATTCTGGCAAGAATCCTCTCAGGATTCTGGCAAGAATCCTCTCAGGATTCTGGCAAGAATCCTCTCAGGATTCTGGCAAGAATCCTCTCAGGATTCTGACAAGAATCCTCTCAGGATTCTGACAAGAATCCTCTCAGGATTCTGACAAGAATCCTCTCAGGATTCTGACAAGAATCCTCTCAGGATTCTGACAAGAATCCTCTCATAATTCTGACAAGAATCCTCTTAGGATTCTGACAAGAATCCTCTCAGGATTCTGACAAGAATCCTCTCAGGATTCTGACAAGAATCCTCTCAGGATTCTGACAAGAATCCTCTCAGGATTCTGACAAGAATCCTCTCAGGATTCTGACAAGAATCTTTTCAGGATTCTGACAAGAATCCTCTCAGGATTCTGACAAGAATCCTCTCAGGATTCTGACAAGAATCCTCTCAGGATTCTGACAAGAATCCTCTCAGGATTCTGACAAGAATCCTCTCAGGATTCTGACAAGAATCCTCTCAGGATTCTGACAAGAATCCTCTCAGGATTCTGACAAGAATCCTCTCAGGATTCTGACAAGAATCCTCTCAGGATTCTGACAAGAATCCTCTCAGGACTCTGACAAGAATCCTGAGAGGATTCTGACAAGAACCCTCTCAGGGTTTTTGACAAGAATCCTTTCAAGATTTTGACATGAATCCTCTCAGGATTTCGACAAGAATCCTCTCAGGATTTTGACAATAATCCTCTCAGGATTTTGACAATAATCCTCTCAGGATTCTGAGAAGAATCCTCTCAGGATTCTGGGAAGAATCCTGTCAGGGTGCTGGGAAGAATCCTCTCAGGATGCTGGGAAGAATCCTTTCCGGATTTTGAGATGAATCCTCTCAAAAGTCTGAGAAGAATTCTGTGTAGGTTGTGAGAATAATCGTCTCAGCATTGTGAGAAGAATCCTCTTATTTTTCTATGAAGAATCCTCTCAGGATTCTGGGAAGGATCTCCCATCTTGATTCTGACAAGATTTTTTCAGGATTCTGGAGAAAATCTCTTAGTATTTTGAGAAAGATCTTTCTAGGGTTCTTAGAAATATTCTATCAGGATTCTGAGAAGAATCCTTTGAAAGTTTCATCCAGAATCCTGAAGAATAACCAATGGTTCTTTGAAAAATTCTGAGGTATGTTACTTGATATGTTTTTTTATCGTTTGGTAAATGTTAAAAAATTTGAAAAAAATCAACTATTATTACTAGCACAAAAGTTTTATTTAAAAAAAATGAAGAAAGGCCATGCTCCATTCACAAAACCGACGACGGTTCGTTTGATCTCTTCTGTCAAACTACCGCCTGTCTATAGCTTCTCCAGTGTCTCTACATAGCCTGCAACATTGTTGCAGCTTCAGTCTCATCAACAAAGACGACCACAAAGACGCGCCCGCAACGAAGAAGTTCAACACACCAGCCATCCGCAGAGCCAGAGCGGTTTACCGATGTTTTAGCGCGGCTGGTTCATGTTTTGGGCCTCGATTTCACGGCCGGATGGGTTCGATGATTTGCTGCCCCTGCGATGCGAATCCACAACTCCACCAAGGCAAACCGGATTGCGGGGTTCTCGATCGTGAGGAGAAATTCAATCGCTCTGTGCCGGTCCACTGGATTCCCGCCGTGGAGGATCGAGGTTTATTTGTGGTGGCATTTCTGGGAAATTTTTGCTAAATGAGCCAGATCGTTTATTGGTCGTCGTCGTCGTTGTCGTAGTTGTTGTCGTCTTCTGCGCGAAAAAGTGCCATCCGCCTTGTCGGTTGTTTCCTCCGAATATCTGCAACAAAGAACGAACGGGCCGCCGCCGCCGTCGTTGTCGTCATCCATCGATCGATCGGTGATGGTCCGCGTTTTTGGAAGGCATGCAGTAGATGGCACCGACATACATTGTGACTTTGTTTTGTTTCATTTCATTTTTGGTTATTAACATCATTTGCATAATCTGCTCCGGTTCGACAATTGCTTTCAGATGCAAATGTGCGACAATCGAATTCCTCTGCTCTGCTGTGGATTGGTATAACAGTCGCATTTGGCAAGTGATGAGCTAATCAATGGATTTCTTTTTCAATAATCATCTTCATACTGTGCTTAGTTTGTTAAAGGTGGAAAGAATGTTCTACATTTTACCTACAGTTCAACTTCTCTGGCTGTTGCTCGATCAATGTGGTCAATGAAGCACTCAGAGTACTTAACTGGAATACTCAAAGTCTGGAGAGATTTCTTAAAATGCGTAATTTCTATGATTTGGGTCCCTGCTTATCGCTCGATTCCGAGCAATGAGAAAACGGACTCGCTGTCTCTTTTGATAAACGAAAGACAGGTGCTCTAGGACACCTGAGCCTTATCACAAAATATTATTGCTTCGTCCAGTAACGAAAATAGTCAAAATATATTGATTTTGCTTGAAACGATTAGGATTTGCCCTTTCATCTGTCATGCAGCTCTATTTGTAAAAGGTATTTTAAATTTGAACAAACCTATTAAATATACATACAATTGGCCATTTGATTTACTAAAAGTAGTCATAGGTTAGTTATCCATGTTAATCACGTTGGAAACAGCTCGCTGACGTAGTGTACGGTTTTGTTAAAAAATGACCCTAATACAAAAAGAGGGTTAACATCATTAGTTTATTACCATTCTTTTATTTGGTTTCTTCATGACAAATCATGTTCATCTTATGAAAGATGCATAATTGAGAAATTTGAAATCATTTGCAATGCAAATTATACTCTACAGAAAACGGGACATTGGAGAAACCTTAGATAAAATATCAAATATAAAGAAACAAAAAAAAACTAGTGGATGCATATCAGGTTGTCAACCACTCTCTCTCATAGTTCCATCCTCGCTATGAAAAACTCAATCGCAGGTTCCGTTGAAACGCTGTGATGGTGCAGTGCTGCAACATCAAAAGGAATTCCTCGCCCCAACGAGTGGAGCGCTCTTCTACTCGGACTCGGACTAAATCGACGACGAAGATGAATGCGGCGTGGAAAACATAGATGATACCTTCCTTCTGCCAAATTTATTGTCGAAGTCACTATGGACGGTTTTACAGAGAACGATCAAAACAATGAAAGTAATACCCATTAGTAAAATTTTCGAAATATATTGAAGCGTCAAAGGATTATGACAATAATCCTCAGAGAATTCTGAGAATAATCCTCACACACACCAAATTTTTTTCGCTGAAAATCAGCTAAATTTTGCTGAATTTTGCCGAGCTGAATTTCCAGCAATCCGTTCAGCAATAAAAATTACTGAAATTTTCAGTAAAGTCAAATGTCATCGTAAATGAAAGAAACTTACTGAAAAAATCAGCAAATCGTTGAGGATTGCTGAAAATTCAGTTTTTTCGACCGGCGTGGGATTCGGCAGCACATTGCTGATAGATTTCAGCAAACTGAATCAAAACAATAAAAAAGGTTTGTTTTTGTTTGAAATAGTAACTTATTTGAATTTCATAGTTTTATTGAGAATTTATGAAACATTTTGCGATTTGTTGGCTGTTGTCTGTGGAATCTGATGATTTTGAAGCATCGCGGAAATGTCGTTGGATCAACTTGATGAATATTTTCAGATGCTTGGAAAACATGGAAAATCGTCTGAAAGAAAGAAGTTTCGTTAATAATCATACAGTTTATTTATTCAAACATTGATACGTACCTGCCAAGAGGTGTCACATTGTGTAATAGACTACTTCGTTACAAATTCTTCTCGAATAATACTTGAGATAATTTTGCGATTCCGCCAAAACAAATGACACACAACACATTTTTTTTTATTTTTTCACGGCCGGCGAGCGATCGGAAAAGTTTGCTGGAATTTCAGAAACTCAGGCGACTTTGCTGATTTTCGGCAAATACAATCAGTTTACTGATTTTTTCAGTAAAGTATGTGTTTGCTGAATGTGCTTCAGCAAAGCATTTTGCTGAAACCTTGAATCGAATTTTGGTGTGCAGGATTCTTAGTAAAATCCTCTCAGGATTATGAAGCGAATCTTCGTAGGATACTAAGAATAATCCTCGCAGGATTTTGAGAAGAATCTTCTTGAAATTCTGAAAACAAACTTGTTAGGATTCTGGGAGGAGTCCTCTCGGGATTTCGAGAATAATACTCGCAGGATTTTAAGAAAAATCTCAACAGGATTCTGTGAAGAATTCTCACAGGATTCTGAGAAGAATCTTCCAAGGACTCTGATGAGAATCATCAAAGCATTCCAAGTAAAATTTTCACAGGATTCCGAGAAGAATCCTCACAGGATTTTAAAAGAAACACAGGATTCTGAGAAGAAAATCTTCTCACGATTCTGAGAAAAATCCTCTTAGTGTTCTGAGAAGAATCCTCTCAGGGTTCTGCGAATAATCCTCTCAGGATTCTGAGAAGAATCCTCTCAGGATTCTGAGAAGAACCCTCTCAGGATTCTGAAAACAACCTTCTCAGGATTCTTAAAAAAAAATCCTCGCAAGATTCTGAGAACAATCTCTCAGGATTCGTAAAAGAATCCTCTCTGAATTCTGAGAAGAATCCTCACAGGACTCTTGGAAGAATTCTCAAAGGATTCTGAGAAGAATCCTCAGAGAATTCTGAAAAGATGTCCCACAGGATTCTGAAAAAAATCCGCACAGAGTTTTGAGAAGAACTCTCGCAGGATTCTTAGACAAACCTCTCAGGTTTCTAAGATGAATCCTTGCAGTATTCTGAGAATAATCCTAACAGAATTCTAAGAAAAATCCTCACTGGATTCTGGAAAAAGATTTAACAGGATTCTGGGAAGAATCTTCACAGGATTCTGAGAAGAATCCTCACAAGATTCTAAGAAGAATCACCGCAAGATTCTAAGAAGAATCCTCACAGGATTCTGAGAATAATACTCACAGGATTCTGAGAAGAATCCTCATAGTATTTTGGAAAGAATCCTTACAGTATTCTGAGAAGAATCCTCGAAGAAAGCTGAGGTAAATTCTCTAAGAATGATGAGTTGAATCCTCAGAGGATTCTGACAAGAATCCTCTCAGGATTCTGAGGAGAATCCTCCCAGGATTCTGAGGAGAATCCTCCCAGGATTCTGAGGAAAATCCTCCCAGGATTCTGAGGAGAATCCTCCCAGGATTCTGAGGAGAATCCTCCCAGGATTCTGAGGAGAATCGTCCCAGGATTCTGAGGAGAATACTCCCAGGATTCTGAGGAAACTCCTCCCAGGGTTCTCAGGAGAATCCTCTCAGGATTCTGAGGATAATCCTCCCAGGATTCTGAGGAGAATCCTCCCAGGATTCTGAGGAGAATCCTCTCAGGATTCTGAGGAGAATCCTCTCATGATTCTGAGGAGAATCCTCTCAGGATTCTGAGGAGAATCCTCTCAGGATTCTGAGGAGAATCCTCTCAGGATTCTGAGGAGAATCCTCTCAGGATTTTGAGGAGAATCCTCAGGATTCTAAGAAGAATCCTCTCAGGATACTGAGCAGAATCCTCTCAGGATTCTGAGAAGAATTCTCTCAGTAATCTGAAGAGTATCCTTTCAGGATTTTGAGGAGAATCCTCTGAGAATTCTGAGGAAAATTCTCTTAGGATTCTGAAAAGAATCGTTCGAAGATTCTGAGGAGAATCCTCTCAGGATTCTGAGGAGAATCCTCTACGAGTGAATGGTTTCAGGAATTTTTGTCAGGTTTCTGAGAATAATTCCTTTGTGATTCTGAGAAGAATCCTCTCTGGATTCTGAGAAGTATCCTCTCTGGATTCTGAGAAGAATCCTCTCTGGATTCTGAGAAGAATCCTCTCTGGATTCTGATAAGAATCTTCTCTGGATTCTGGGAAAAATCCACTCGTGATTCTGTGAAGAATCCTCTCGTGATTCTAATAAGAATCCTCTCGTGATTCTAATAGGAGTCCTCTCTGAATTCTGTGGAAAATCCTGTAAAAATTCTTTGTGAATCCTTTCGAGTTTCTGTGGAGAATCCTTTTGGGATTTTGAGAATTCTCTAGGGATTCCCAAGAGATTCCTATTAGGATTATGAGATAAATCCTCTCGGGATTCTTAGAAGAATCCTCACAGGATTCTGAGAATAATCCTCACAGGATGCTGAGAAGACTCCTCACAGGATTCTCAGAAGAATCCTCACAGGATTCTGGGAAGAATCCTCACAGGATTCTGGGAAGAATCCTCACAGGATTCTGAGAAGAATCCTCACTGGATTCTGAGAAGAATCCTCACAGGATTCTGAGAAGAATCCTCACAGGATTCTGAGAAGAATCCCCACAGGATTCTAAGAAGAATCCCCACAGGATTCTGAGAAGAATCCCCACAGGATTCTAAGAAGAATTCTCACAAGATTCTGAAAAGAATCCTCACAGGATTCTGAGAAGAATCCTCACAGGATTCTGAGAAGAATCCTCACAGGATTCTGAGAAGAATCCTCACAGGATTCTGAGAATAATCCTCACAGGATTCTGAGAAGAATCCTCACAGGATTCTGGGAAGAATCCTCACTGGATTCTGAGAAGAATCCTCACAGGATTCTGTGAAGAATCCTCACAGGATTCTGTGAAGAATCCTCACAGGATTCTGTGAAGAATCCTCACAGGATTCTGAGAAGAATCCTCACAGGATTCTGAGACTAATCCTCACAGGATTCTGAGAAAAATCCTGTCAGGATTCTGAGAAAAATCCTGTCAGGATTCTGAGAAAAATCCTGTCAGGATTCTGAGAACAATCCTCCCAGGGTTCCGAGAAGAATCCTCACAGGATTCTGAGAAGAACCCTCACAGGATTCTGAGAAGAATCCTCACAGGATTCTGAGAAGAATCCTCACAGGATTCTGAGAAGAATCCTCACAGGATTTTGAGAAGAATCCTCACAGGATTCTGAGAAGAATCCTCACAGGATTCTGAGAAGAATCCTCACAGGATTCTGAGAAGAATCCTCACAGGATTCTGAGAAGAATCCTCACAGGATTCTGAGAATAATCCTCACAGAATACTGAAAAGAATCCTTGCAGGATTCTGAGGATAATTCTCCCAGTATTCTGAGGGTTATTCTCTCTGAATTCTGAGGAGAAATCTGAGAAGAATCCTGATTCTGAGAAGAACCCTCTCAGGTTGCTGAGGAGAATCCGCTCAGGATTCTGAGAAGAATTCTCTCCGGATTCCGAGAAGCATGCTTTCAGAAATGTCACTCGGGAATCTAAGAATAATATTTTTGGGATTCTGAGAATAATCCTTTTGGGATTCTGAGAATAATCCTTTTGGGATTTTGAGAAGAATCCTTTCTGGATTCTGAAAGATCCTTGCGTGATTCTGAAAAGAATCCTCTCGGGATTCTGAGAAAATCCCTCACAGGATTCTGCAAAGAATGCTCTCAGGATTCTGCAAAGAATTCTCTCGGATTTCGAAAAGTATTCTCTCGGGATTCTTAGAAATATTCTTTCGGGATTCTGATGAGAATCCTATCAGGATAATGAGATGAATCTTCTCAGAATGCTAAGAAGAATCCCCACTGAAGTATACTGAGAATAATCCTCACAGGATTCTGAGAAGAATTCTCTCAGGATTCTGGGAAAAATCCTCTCAGGATTCTGCGAAGAATCCTCTCAGGATTCTGCGAAGAATCCTCTCAGGATTCTGAGAAGAATCCTTTCTGGGTTCTGAAAAGATTATTTACAGGATTCTAAGAAAAAATCTCACAGAATTTTGAGAAGAATCCCTACAAGTTTTTGAGACGAATCCTTCCAGGATACTGAGAAGAATGCTCGCTGGCTTTTGAAAAAAATCCTTACATAATTTTAAGAAGAATCTGCACAGGATTCTGAGAAGAATTCTTACTGAATTCCTTAAAGAATTCTCACAAGATTCCGAAAAGACCACTCACTGGATTCTGGGAATTATCTTCACAGGATTTTGAAGCGAATTTCTACAGAATTCCAAGAAAGATTTTTATTGGGTTCTGTAAAGTCTCCTCACAGGATTCTGGCAAGAACCTTCACAGGACTCTGAGAGGAATTCTCACAGGATTCTGATAGGAATTCCCACAGGATTCTGATAAGAATCCTCACAGAATTCTGGGAATAATCTTCACAGGATTTTGTAACTAAGAATTCTAAGAAAGCTCCTTATAGGATTCTGAAAAGACTCCTCACAGGATTCTGACTAGACAATCCTTGGAATATTCTGAGAAAAATCTTTCAATGATTGGAATAAACTTTGAATTGTTTTCTGAGAAAAATGTTTCTTAATTTATGGACATTTTTTATAGAGAGTTCCCCAAGTATTTTGAAAGATTTGAACAATTTCGATAAAAAATTCGAAGGATTTTGAGAAAATTTCTCCAAGCACTTTGAGGACAATTCTCAGAGTATTTTGAAAAGAATTTTCTCGCCACTTCATTTTTAACCAACTGACTTACCCATTATTCACCTCTAAGATCGCCTTTCTGATCACCATCCAGCCCAACTCGTTCGCGAGTCTTGCCAGTTTTGCCTTCTCTTATTCAATTGCTCTACTTCGAACCCATCCACCACCACCAGCTCTCATCCCCCCAACCTTCCCACCAACGTTCCAATAAATGCGGCGAGCCTAACTGCCTCAAAAAGGCACTTTCCGAGGTTCTTCGCTTTTCCTGCACATTCCAAGTCTCGGGGGCTCGTTGCCAGCTCTTGCAACAATGTTGCAGCAACGCGCCACGCCATTATTGAATTTATTAACTACCTTCTTCGTGTGGTGCTGCCGCCGCCACAAAATTTCCTCCTTCGAGAGCCCCATTTAGCCAGCACCTTGCCCGTAGTAGTAAATCATGCACTCGGTTTGCGCTGCGGTGGTGCGCTGGGTGGTTGATGAAGGAAGGAAGGGTCGGAGGAAGGCAGGATGGACCCCTTCAAGCGGAGGCTCCTTCCTGGGACGCAGCAGCCAGCGCCCACCCGATTGCCCGCGGTGGATTTTAATTCGATGCAGTTGTTTTTGTTTATACTTTCATATGTATGTGCATTTTTCCGCTCATTTCCGAACCGGTTGGTGTCGCACTTCTCACACTCCACCGCGCGCGGCGCACGGGATGGATGGGCTTTCCGAGTAGGAGAATGTAGCAAAATCGAGACAATTTCGGGGGATTTACGTGGTACTTGGGGAATACTACGTGGAAAATCTTCGGAGGATTCTTAGGACCATGTTCGAAAGTTCTGGAGATAACCTTCAAAGGGTTTTGAGGACAATTTGCAAAGGACCCCAACGATAATCCTGGGAGGGATCTGATAGCAGTCCCAAAAAGGTTCATAAGAAAACTTTGAGAGGATTATGAGAATTTTCCTCAGAGGATTTTGAGAATATTCCGAAGAAGATTCTGACTACAATCTTTGACGGGTTCTGTGGACAATCTTCAGAGAATTCTGAAATTCTGAGGTCAAACAATCAGAGTATTCTGAGGATAATCCTCAGAGGGGTCTAAGGGTGATTCTGATAGAATCTTGAAGACAATTTTCGGATGGTTCTGAAGACAAATCTCAGAGGTTTCTAAAGACAATCTTGTGAAGGTTTTGATGACTTATAGGAGTCTGAGGACAATCCCCAGAAGGTTCTGAAGACAATCCTCAAAGTGTTCCGAGAACAATCCCAAGAGGATTTTGAGAACAATCCTCAGTTGATCCTGAGGAAAACTTTCTGAAGGTTCTGAGACAATCCTCATAGGGGTCTGAGGATAATCCTCAGAGGATTCCCCATAGGCTTTTCAGAACAATTCTGAAAGTGTTCTGAAAATCATCCTAGCAAGATTTCAAGAACAATCCTGAAAGTATCCTGAAGACAATTTATAAAGGGTTTCGAAGACAATTCTCATATAATTTTTCAGAGGGCTCTGAGTATAATCCTCAAAGGGTTCTGAGGACAATCATTAGAGGGTTCTGGAGTCAATCCTCAGAAGATTACGAAGGCAATTGTCAGAAGGTTCTGAAGACAATTCTAAGAGGACTATGTGGGCAATCCTCAGAAGATCCTAAATCTTTTGAGACATCTGTAGATAATCGTCTTAATTTTCTAATAATAATCCTCAGAGGATTCCGGGGATAACTCTCAGAGGATCGTGAAGACATCCCCGAAAGGTTCTGTGAACAACATTCAAAGGGTTCTGATGACAATCCTCTGGGGGTTCTGAGGACAGCCTTTAGAAGGGTCTGACGACAACGTTAATAGGAAAATTCCCGGAGAATTATGAGCAATCTTCTGAAGGTTCTGAGTACAATCCTCAGAGAGTTCTATGAACACTCCAAAATCCTCTCAGGATTCTGCGAAGAATCCTCTCAGGATTCTGTGAGGAATCCTCTCAGGATTCTGCGAAGAATCTTCACAGGATTCTGAGAAGAATCCTCACAGGATTCTGAGAAGAATCCTCACAGGATTCTGCGAAGAATCCTCTCAGGATTCTGCGAAGAATCCTCTCAGGAATCTGTGAAGAATCCTCTCAGGATTCTACGAAAAATCATCACAGGATTCTGAGAAGAATCCTCACTGCATTTTGAAAAGATTATTTACAGGATTCTATGAAAAAACCTCGCAGAATATTGAGGAGAATCCTTATAAGTTTTTTAGACGAATCCTTCCAGGATACTGAAAAGACTCCTCGCTGGATTCTGCAAAAAAAAAATCCTCACATAATCTTGAGAGGACAACTTTCTGAATGTTCTGAGGCAATCATCATAGGGGTCTGAGGATAATCCTCAGAGGATTCCCTATAGGCTTTTCAGGACAATTCTGAAAGTGTTATGAAAATCATCCTCACAAGGATTCAAGAACAATCCTGAAAGTATCCTGAAGACAATTTATAAAGGGTTTCGAAGACAATTCTCAAATAATTTGTCAGAGGGTTCTAAGTAGGATCCTCAAAGAGTTCTTAGAACAGTCCTTAGAGGGTTCTGAGGTCAATCCTCAGAAGATTACGAAGGCAATTGTCAGAAGGTTCTGAAGTAAATTCTTAGAGGATTATGTGGACAATCCTCAGAAGATCCTAAATCTTTTGAGACATCTGCAGATAGTTGTCTTGATTTTCCAATAATAATCCTCAGAGAATTCCTGGGATTACTCTCAGAGGATCGTGAAGACATCCTCGAAGGGTTCTGTGAAGAATCCTCCATGGATTGCGAGAAGTACCCTCCACAGGTTTCTAAGAAGAATCCTCAAAGGATTCTGAATATAATTCCTTCAGGATTCTGAGGAGAATCCTCATTGGTTCTTAGAAGAATGCTCATAGGATTCTGAGAAGAATCCTTCAAGGGTTCTGAAAAGGATTTTCACAAGATTTTGAGAAGTACCCTCTCAAGATTTCGAAGAGACCTCTCTCAGGGTGCTGTGTAGAATCCTCTCAAGATTCTTAGGAGAATACTCTCTGGATTCTAAGGCAAATCCTTTCAGGATTCTGAGGCGAATCCTCTCAGGATTCTGAGAATAATCCTCAAATGATTCTGAAAATAATTCTTTCAGAATTAAGAGAAGAATCCTCACAGGATTCTTAAAGAATACTCACAGGAATCTGAGAAGAATCCTTACAGGATACTGAGGAGGATTTTCACAATATTTTGAGAAGTATCCTCTCATGATTTTGAGGAAACCCCTTTAAGGATTCCGAGGAGAATCCTCTCAGAAGTTTTAGGAGAATCCTATCAAGATTCTGAGGAGAATCCTTTTAGGATTAGGACATTCTGAGGATTAGGAGTCTGAGGCGAATCTTCTCGGGATTCTAATGCTAATCCTCTCAGTATTCTGAGGCGAATCTTTTCAGGTTTATGAGGCGAATCCTTTCAGGTTTCTTGGGCGAATCCTTTCAGGTTTCTTGGGCGAATCCTTTCCGGATTCATGGTCGAATCCTTTCAGGATTCTGAGGTGAATCCTTTCATGATTCTGAGGCGAATCCTTTCAGGATTCTGAGTAGAATCCTTTCAGGATTCTGAGAAGAATCCGCTCAGGAATCTGAGAAGAATCCGCTCAGGATTCTGAGGGGAATCCTCTCAAGATTCCGAGGAGAATCCGCTCAGGATTCTGAGGAGAATCCGCTCAGAATTCTGAGGAGAACCCGCTCAGGTTTCTGAGGAGAACCCGCTCAGAATTCTGAGGAGAATCCGCTCAGGATTCTGAAGAGTATCCGCTTAGGATTCTGAAGAGAATCCGCTCAGGATTCTGAGGAGAATCCTCCCCGGATTCTGAGGACATCCTCCCAGAATTCTGAGGAGAATCCTCTCCGGATTCTGAGGAGAATCTTCTCGGAATTCTGAGGAGAATCCGCTAAGGTTTCTGAGGAGAATCCGCTCAGGATTCTGAGGAGAATCCGCTCAGGATTCTGAGGAGAATCCGCTCAGGATTCTGAGAAGTATCCGCTCAGGATTCTGAGGAGAAACCGCTCAAGATTCTGAGGAGAATCCGCTCAGGATTCTGAGGAGAATCCGCTCAGGATTCTGAGGAGAACCCGCTCAGGATTCTGAGAAGATCCTCCCAGAATTCTGAGGAGAATCCTCTCCTCTCTTCTGTGAACAAAATTTAAAGGGTTCTGATGACAACCCTCTGAGAATTCTGAGGACAGTCTGACTACAACGTTGATAAAAAAAATCTTGGAGAATTCTGAGCAATCTCCTTAAGGTTGTGAGTACAATCCTCAGAGAGTTCCGCGGGCAGTCCTCAAAAGGCTCTGTATACAATCTTTAGAGGTTTCTGTAGATAATCCTCAGAGAGTTCTTAGGACAAAATTTGAAAGGTTCAGAGGACATTCCATAGAGGTTCCGGAAGGCAACCTTCAGAAGATTCTTTGGACGTTCTCAGAGTATTCTTTGAACAATCACCAATTTATGAAGATTCTAAGGACAGAAAAAAGGTTCTTTGAACAATTTTCAGAGATTTCTGTAGATAATCCTTAGAGAGCTCTTAGGACAATTTTTGGAGAGTTCTGAGAACAATCCGTAAAGGGTTATGACAACTCCTCAGAAGGTTCCAAGATAATCTGTAAGGGTTCAGACGTCAATTCTTAAAGAGTTCTAAGAATAATTTTCAGAGGATTCTGATTGTTGTAATAATGTTCAGAATGTACCTTTAATTATGAGGAAGAACCTCAGAATAGTATCAGAATTGAAATTTTGTCAGAATTTCCTAGCGAATCCGGCAACGTCTTCAAAAATAGTCCTCTTTAGTAACGTTTCTTGTTCGGGTCTCTCAGTTGCTCCAGAAGATTTAGCCCTCAACGGAAAAGAGGGTGTCTTCATTTGGCTTATTCTGCAGGCACCCTCGTGTTGGATTTCCATGCTGATGGTACTGGAGGGGCGCTTTTGTTTTGCAAGACCGTTGTTGGCTGGAAGTTGCTGTCTGGAGGAAAGTCAACCATAAGCTCTGTTCATTGTTGGCGTTGTGGTCCGTTTGCGGTTAAGTTTCAATTTTCAAAGCGAATTCTTTGAAGGCGTAATATCTCCCTTTTCAATACGATTACAGGTTTTGTTTATGCTAGTTTTTCTGATCAATTAATGTTTTTCTTGCTATTTTCTGACTGCTGAACATTACTTAAATTAAACGTTGTAAAATAATGAAAAAAGTTAAGTTCCACTCACCATGATCAATTACTATATTTAATGGAAACTGCGAAACTGTCCCAACGAAATTATTTGTCATCCACTTCATAAGCGATGTAAACTTTCCATCCGCAAAATACCAAACAAGACACAGATTCCGAGACAAAGTGCCCATTACAATGGAAGGTCGACCCGCAGCAATCTGTAACCGAACTATTCATCATCGGCCAATGTTTGCCCTTCGCCAAGTAATAGCTCCCAATACCCTCCAAAAGAGAAAAACATTTTATACCATCCATATACATATGAGTGCAGCACGTAACGCAACCAAAACCGGACGAGGACTGTCATCGACTAATGTAAACGATTCCACAGCTCATTCTCTGTCTCTCTCTCTCTCTCTGGCATGGTCCCAGCTCCAACCGAGAGTTACTCCTTGTCAATGTAAGCGACCGATGCGGAGCTGTGGACGAAAGTCCCTTTTCCAAATAGACTCGTTCGTTACACGATAAAGAGTAATTGCGTTCCTCGCATCATACACACTGGTTGGCGAACATGACCGACCAACAACCGATGGACAGTGGGACGATAAACGGGGACATGTGGCCATGATATGGAAAGCCAGTGCTGTGTTACCAGCAGGTAACAGAAGTTACCACAATCACAATCACAATGCTACCGTGTACTAGCCACATCAGCGCTGATAAAGTCCTTGTCCTTTCTTAAACGTTCTCGTTAGAGTTCTTAACGCCACAAAAGACTGAATCTCACTCACGTCACCCACCATCATCGTTAGGCGACCATCACCACTGACATGGATATGATTGTCACGACTTCCTTCTTCATCTCTTAATTGCTGAAGGAAGCAAAGTCATCCACATCGGTATGCGAAACGATGTATATGGACTAGTGATGCATGGACGACGTTACAAATCCCATTCATTTTCCATATCTCAGTTAGAATTCGGATCAAACGATTATCTCGTGATGGTCGTGATAATTCTCAGCACTGATAACAATATATAATCGATGGGCTACAATACTTCGTTAGGTTGTTCTTATTTTTTTCATATTTGAAATGTATTCAGTAAATAATTCATTATTTATCGAATTATCGATTGATTACAATATCCAAGATTCTCAAAATATGAATTAAAACTTTGTTAGGAAAGTTTGGATGTCAATTTCACCAGATCCATCTCACCGTGCACCGCCGTGTGGTGACAGCGATACGGCGGCCCTTGCTGCCCAGGACCAAAACATACTTCTACTCTACCAGTGGCAACCCAGCGCAAAACTGACAAGTGAATGGAAAATTTAATTTCATATAAAAGCAAACAAGCTTCCATGGTTCGGGCTCTTTGTGATATCGATAACCAGGTTCTATGCAGCACATAAAAGCACACCAACAGGCGAGCAATATATGTACATACGTTACGTACACAAAGAAAGAGACTCACTACGGGCGGGAGGGTGAATTTCGGAAGGACAGGAAACAGAAGTGGGAACACACGGATGTGGCCACCGCCAGCGCCAAAAGCTTCCGCTTTCTGGTTGTTGGTCCGGGAACAAATTCAACGGAGGAACCCGCTTCATACAATCATACAGGGTAACTAGGACTGTGATTGCTGGATGGCTTCGCCTCGGCACCGTCCCCATCGCTCGCCATGTTTAAATTGTATGACGTTATCAAAATTCACCGCAAAAGCATCAACATATCCTGCCTACTCACTACTGTTGCTGAACGATACAGTTACTGTTTGCGCGATGCAGTGTTTCTTATTTTGTGGAACAATGATCTATGAGTTCTACAAAAAAAAATATCCGAAGTAACTGTTAAAAACAAAATAAAATTTGGAAGAAAAGTTTCAATAAATTATGGAAGTTAGCACCTTGAAGAATTTTCAAGCTAATATAAAAATAAAGAGAATAGCATTAGAAGGAGACATCTTAAAAGATCTGAATGGAAAAAAATCCCAAAATTCTAATGAAAAATCACAAAGGATTTTCAGCAGAATCCTCACAAAGTTTTTGGAGTATCCTTACAGATACTTTTAAATCTGGAAAAATCATCTCAGGATTCTGTAAAGAATACTCGCATTGTTCTGGTAAGAATCCTCTCAGGATTCTGAGAAAAATTTCCACAGGATTCTGGGAAGAATCCCCACAGGATTCTGAGAAGAATATTCGCAGGATTCTGGGAAGAATCATCACAGGATTCAGACAAGCATCCTCTCAGCAATCTGGAAAGAATCCTCACCGGATTCTGGGAAGAATCCTCTCAGGATTCTGGAAAGAATCCTCACAGGATTCTGACAAGCATTCTCTCAGCATTCTGGGAAGAATCCTCTCAGGATTCTGGAAACAATTCTCTCAGGATTCTGGGAACAATCCTCTCAGGATTCTGGGAACAATCCTCTCAGGATTTTGGGAAGAATCCTCTCAGGATTCTGTGGAGAATCCTCTCAGGATTCTGTGGAGAATCCTCTCAGGATTCTGTGGAGAATCCTCTCAGGATTCTGTGGAGAATCCTCTCAGGATTCTGTGGAGAATCCTCTCAGGATTCTGTGGAGAATCCTCTCAGGATTCTGTGGAGAATCCTCTCAGGATTCTGTGGAGAATCCTCTCATGATTCTGTGGAGATTCCTCTCAGGATTCTGTGGAGAATCCTTTCAGGATTCTGTGGAGAATCCTTTCAGGATTCTGTGGAGAATCCTTTCAGGATTCTGTGGAGAATCCTTTCAGGATTCTGTGGAGAATCCTTTCAGGATTCTGTGGAGAATCCTCTCAGGATTCTGTGGAGAATCCTCTCAGGATTCTGTGGAGAATCCTCTCAGGATTCTGTGGAGAATCCTCTCAGGATTCTGTGGAGAATCCTCTCAGGATTCTGTGGAGAATCCTCTCAGGATTCTGTGGAGAATCCTCTCAGGATTCTGTGGAGAATCCTCTCAGGATTCTGTGGAGAATCCTCTCAGGATTCTGTGGAGAATCCTCTCAGGATTCTGTGGAGAATCCTCTCAGGATTCTGTGGAGAATCCTCTCAGGATTCTGTGGAGAATCCTCTCAGGATTATGCGGAGAATCCTCTCAGGATTCTCACAAAGTTTTTGGAGTATCCTTACAGATACTTTTAAATCTGGAAAAATCATCTCAGGATTCTGTAAAGAATACTCGCATTGTTCTGGTAAGAATCCTCTCAGGATTCTGAGAAAAATTTCCACAGGATTCTGGGAAGAATCCCCACAGGATTCTGAGAAGAATATTCGCAGGATTCTGGGAAGAATCATCACAGGATTCAGACAAGCATCCTCTCAGCAATCTGGAAAGAATCCTCACCGGATTCTGGGAAGAATCCTCTCAGGATTCTGGAAAGAATCCTCACAGGATTCTGACAAGCATTCTCTCAGCATTCTGGGAAGAATCCTCTCAGGATTCTGGAAACAATTCTCTCAGGATTCTGGGAACAATCCTCTCAGGATTCTGGGAACAATCCTCTCAGGATTTTGGGAAGAATCCTCTCAGGATTCTGTGGAGAATCCTCTCAGGATTCTGTGGAGAATCCTCTCAGGATTCTGTGGAGAATCCTTTCAGGATTCTGTGGAGAATCTTCAATGAATTCAGAAACGAAATCTCTTAAAATTCTGGGAACAATCTTTTCAGGATTGTTGGGAGGATAATCTCAGGATTTAGGGAAGAATCCTTACAGGATTTTTGGATTGTGGGAAGATTCCTTTGGATTGTGGATAGATTCCTGGAAAGAATTTTCTTAAAATTAAAGTTTTCCAATACTTCGCCATGCCTTGTTGTATAGAACATCGTCCATAAATGTGCTCTTTCGCCAAAATCACCAGCCTTCATTCACAATACCCATTCTCCGTCAGTTTCTCCAAGCGTTATGCAACAGTTCCAGTACTTCCCATCGCCGCACCCTAGAACTATAGAACGATCCAATTTCAACCCATCGCTACCGAACGCTATCCCGGAGCTTTGTAATCCTCTCCCAGAAATTGATGTTTCGACACCAGTAAAGCGCATCACGTTCTTGTCGTCTTCGAAGTCGCTCGTACGTACAACACTATCATTACGAGCACAATTTGCAGCATATAAAACTTATCCCTTTAGGTTCCCTCTCGAGAGTCCCCCCGAGCGTCTAGTTCTAGTACTTGCCTGGCTAGACTGCGCTGGCTGCTCGTCCTGACACAAGAGGAAAGCGCACAGCATCAAATTTAGCCGCACCATCAACTTTCACCACTTTTTCCCTTTTCTTCGCCGCCGTCGATCCAAAGCAGGAACTTACGTCCAAACACATGTTGATTTTGTAAATCCACTTTCGCGCGGCAACAACAGGAATCTACAGTCAGTGCTGCTACAGGGCTGAGAAACAGACTGCAGCAGGAGAGCTGGCTCCGTTCACCCGGCCTCGTCGTGGAAAAACGGGAAAAATCCTCCAATAAAAACCGGAATCTACGAGACGGCACCGTCGACGACGACGACGACGACGACGGCGAGAAAGGGTCGAGTTTGCCTTCGGTGCCCCGTGTGATGTCGGTTTCATTACTCCAAGATTCCGAAATATCCGTTACATAAGTGGCTTTCTTCTTGGGTGGTGTGCTGTGCACACAATCGCTGCTAGCTGTCGACTGTTACTGTGTGGCAAACCGGGTGCATTACATATCCGGCATTATATTGTAGCGCTTTTCTAGTGATACGTTTGCGAAAGGGAATTGTAAGCTTGGTGTTACATAAAAGGGTGTTTGATGCTGCAGGAGGGCGGGATTTGGCGAATTTCGATGGAAAAATTGATTTTGAACAACCTTAGCATAGAAGATAGTGAAAAAATACACCATATACTAGCATAAAATTAGCATAATTCTGAGGAGAATCCTCTCATGATTCTGAGGGGAATCCTCTCTCAGGATTATAAGGAGAATCCTTTCAGGATTCTGAGAAGAATCCTCTCAGGATTCTAAGAAGAATCCTCTAAGGATTCAGTGGAAAAACCTCTCAGGATTGTGTGGAGAATCCTCTCGGGATTCTGTGAAGAATCCTCTCGGGATTCTGTGGAGAATCCTCTCGGGATTCTGTGGAGAATCCTCTCGGGATTCTGTGGAGAATCCTCTCGGGATTCTGTGGAAAATCCTCTCGGGATTCTGTGGAAAATCTTCTCGGGATTCTGTGGAGAATCCTCTCGGGATTCTGTGGAGAATCCTCTCGGGATTCTGTGGAGAATCCTCTCGGGATTCTGTGGAGAATCCTCTCGGGATTCTGTGGAGAATCCTCTCGGGATTCTGTGGAGAATCCTCTCGGGATTCTGTGGATAATCCTCTCGGGATTCTGTGGAGAATCCTCTCGGGATTCTGTGGAGAATCCTCTCGGGATTCTGTGGAGAATCCTCTCGGGATTCTGTGGAGAATCCTCTCGGGATTCTGTGGAGAATCCTCTCGGGATTCTGTGGAGAATCCTCTCGGGATTCTGTGGAGAATCCTCTCGGGATTCTGTGGAGAATCCTCTCGGGATTCTGTGGAGAATCCTCTCGGGATTCTGTGGAGAATCCTCTCGGGATTCTGTGGAGAATCCTCTCGGGATTCTGTGGAGAATTCTCTCGGGATTCTGTGGAGAATCCTCTCGGGAATCTGTGGAGAATCCTCTTGGGATTCTGTGGAGAATCCTCTCGGGATTCTGTGGAGAATCCTCTCGGGATTCTGTGGAGAATCCTCTCAGGATTCTGTGGGGAATCCTCTCGGGATTCTGTGGGGAATCCTCTCGGGATTCTGTGGAGAATCCTCTCGGGATTCTGTGGAGAATCCTCTCGGGATTCTGTGGAGAATCCTCTCGGGATTCTGTGGAGAATCCTCTCGGGATTCTGTGGAGAATCCTCTCGGGATTCTGTGGAGAATCCTCTCGGGATTCTGTGGAGAATTCTTCCGGGATTCTGTGGAGAATCCTTCCGGGATTCTGTGGAGAATCCTCTCGGGATTCTGTGGAGAATCCTCTCGGGATTCTGTGGAGAATCCTCTCGGGATTCTGTGGAGAATCCTCTCAGGATTCTGTGGGGAATCCTCTCGGGATTCTGTGGGGAATCCTCTCGAGATTCTGTGGAGAATCCTCTCGGGATTCTGTGGAGAATCCTCTCGGGATTCTGTGGAGAATCCTCTCGGGATTCTGTGGAGAATCCTTCCGGGATTATGTGGAGAATCCTCTCGGGATTCTGTGGAGAATCCTCTCGGGATTCTGTGGAGAATCCTCTCGGGATTCTGTGGAGAATCCTCTCGGGATTCTGTGGAGAATCCTCTCGGGATTCTGTGGAGAATCCTCTCGGGATTCTGTGGAGAATCCTCTCGGGATTCTGTGGAGAATCCTCTCGGGATTCTGTGAAAAATCCTCTCAGGATTCTGTGGAGAATCCTCTCAGGATTCTGTGGAGAATTCTCTCAGGATTCTGTGGAGAATTCTCTCAGGATTCTGTGGAGAATTCTCTCAGGATTCTGTGGAGAATCCTCCCGGGATTCTGTGGAGAATCCTCCCGGGATTCTGTGGAGAATCCTCCCGGGATTCTGTGGAGAATCCTCTCGGGATTCTGTGGAGAATCCTCTCGGGATTCTGTGGAGAATCCTCTCAGGATTCTGTGGAGAATCCTCTCGGGATTCTGTGGAGAATCCTCTCGGGATTCTGTGGAGAATCCTCTCGGGATTCTGTGGAGAATCCTCTCGGGATTCTGTGGAGAATCCTCTCGGGATTCTGTGGAGAATCCTCTCGGGATTCTGTGGAGAATCCTCTCGGGATTCTGTGGAGAATCCTCTCGGGATTCTGTAGAGAATCCTCTCGAGATTCTGTGGAGAATCCTCTCGGGATTCTGTGGAGAATCCTCTCGGGATTCTGTGGAGAATCCTCTCGGGATTCTGTGGAGAATCCTCTCGGGATTCTGTGGAGAATCCTCTCGGGATTCTGTGGAGAATCCTCTCGGGATTCTGTGGAGAATCCTCTCGGGATTCTGTGGAGAATCCTCTCGGGATTCTGTGGAGAATCCTCTCGGGATTCTGTGGAGAATCCTCTCGGGATTCTGTGGAGAATCCTCTCGGGATTCTGTGGAGAATCCTCTCGGGATTCTGTGGAGAATCCTCTCGGGATTCTGTGGAGAATTCTCTCAGGATTCTGTGGAGAATTCTCTCAGGATTCTGTGGAGAATTCTCTCAGGATTCTGTGGAGAATTCTCTCAGGATTCTGTGGAGAATTCTCTCAGGATTCTTTGGAGAATTCTCTCAGGATTCTTTGGAGAATCCTCTTAGGATTCTGTGGAGAATCCTCTTAGGATTCTGTGGAGAATCCTCTTAGGATTCTGTGGAGAATCCTCTTAGGATTCTGTGGAGAATCCTCTCAGGATTCTGTGGAGAATCCTTTCAGGATTCTGTGGAGAATCCTCTCAGGATTCTGTGGAGAATCCTCTCAGAATTCTGTGGAGAATCCTCTCGGGATTCTGTGGAGAATCCTCTCGGGATTCTGTGGAGAATCCTCTCGGGATTCTGTGGAGAATCCTCTCGGGATTCTGTGGAGAATCCTCTCGGGATTCTGTGGAGAATCCTCTCGGGATTCTGTGGAGAATCCTCTCGGGATTCTGTGGAGAATCCTCTCGGGATTCTGTGGAGAATCCTCTCGGGATTCTGTGGAGAATCCTCTCGGGATTCTGTGGAGAATCCTCTCGGGATTCTGTGGAGAATCCTCTCGGGATTCTGTGGAGAATCCTCTCAGGATTCTGTGGAGAATCCTCTCGGGATTCTGTGGAGAATCCTCTCGGGATTCTGTGGAGAATCCTCTCGGGATTCTGTAGAGAATCCTCTCGGGATTCTGTAGAGAATCCTCTCGGGATTCTGTGGAGAATCCTCTCGGGATTCTGTGGAGAATCCTCTCGGGATTCTGTGGAGAATCCTCTCGGGATTCTGTGGAGAATCCTTTCGGGATTCTGTGGAGAATCCTCTCGGGATTCTGTGGAGAATCCTCTCGGGATTCTGTGGAGAATCCTCTCGGGATTCTGTGGAGAATCCTCTCGGGATTCTGTGGAGAATCCTCTCGGGATTCTGTGGAGAATCCTCTCGGGATTCTGTGGAGAATCCTCTCGGGATTCTGTGGAGAATCCTCTCGGGATTCTGTGGAGAATCCTCTCGGGATTCTGTGGAGAATCCTCGGGATTCTGTGGAGAATCCTCTCGGGATTCTGTGGAGAATCCTCTCAGGATTCTGTGGAGAATCCTCTCGGGATTCTGTGGAGAATCCTCTCGGGATTCTGTGGAGAATCCTCTCGGGATTCTGTGGAGAATCCTCTCGGGATTCTGTGGAGAATCCTCTCGGGATTCTGTGGAGAATCCTCTCGGGATTCTGTGGAGAATCCTCTCGGGATTCTGTGGAGAATCCTCTCGGGATTCTGTGGAGAATCCTCTCGGGATTCTGTGGAGAATCCTCTCGGGATTCTGTGGAGAATCCTCTCGGGATTCTGTAGAGAATCCTCTCGGGATTCTGTAGAGAATCCTCTCGGGATTCTGTGGAGAATCCTCTCGGGATTCTGTGGAGAATCCTCTCGGGATTCTGTGGAGAATCCTCTCAGGATTCTGTGGAGAATCCTCTCGGGATTCTGTGGAGAATCCTCTCGGGATTCTGTGGAGAATCCTCTCGGGATTCTGTGGAGAATCCTCTCGGGATTCTGTGGAGAATCCTCTCGGGATTCTGTGGAGAATCCTCTCGGGATTCTGTGGAGAATCCTCTCGGGATTCTGTGGAGAATCCTCTCGGGATTCTGTGGAGAATCCTCTCGGGATTCTGTGGAGAATCCTCTCGGGATTCTGTGGAGAATCCTCTCGGGATTCTGTGGAGAATCCTCTCGGGATTCTGTGGAGAATCCTCTCGGGATTCTGTGGAGAATCCTCTCGGGATTCTGTGGAGAATCCTCTCGGGATTCTGTGGAGAATCCTCTCGGGATTCTGTAGAGAATCCTCTCGGGATTCTGTAGAGAATCCTCTCGGGATTCTGTGGAGAATCCTCTCGGGATTCTGTGGAGAATCCTCTCGGGATTCTGTGGAGAATCCTCTCGGGATTCTGTGGAGAATCCTCTCGGGATTCTGTGGAGAATCCTCTCGGGATTCTGTGGAGAATCCTCTCGGGATTCTGTGGAGAATCCTCTCGGGATTCTGTGGAGAATCCTCTCGGGATTCTGTGGAGAATCCTCTCGGGATTCTGTGGAGAATCCTCTCGGGATTCTGTGGAGAATCCTCTCGGGATTCTGTGGAGAATCCTCTCGGGATTCTGTGGAGAATCCTCTCGGGATTCTGTGGAGAATCCTCTCGGGATTCTGTGGAGAATCCTCTCGGGATTCTGTGGAGAATCCTCTCGGGATTCTGTGGAGAATCCTCTCGGGATTCTGTGGAGAATCCTCTCGGGATTCTGTGGAGAATCCTCTCGGGATTCTGTGGAGAATCCTCTCGGGATTCTGTGGAGAATCCTCTCGGGATTCTGTGGAGAATCCTCTCGGGATTCTGTGGAGAATCCTCTCGGGATTCTGTGGAGAATCCTCTCGGGATTCTGTGGAGAATCCTCTCGGGATTCTGTGGAGAATCCTCTCGGGATTCTGTGGAGAATCCTCTCGGGATTCTGTGGAGAATCCTCTCGGGATTCTGTGGAGAATCCTCTCGGGATTCTGTGGAGAATCCTCTCGGGATTCTGTGGAGAATCCTCTCGGGATTCTGTGGAGAATCCTCTCGGGATTCTGTGGAGAATCCTCTCGAGATTCTGTGGAGAATCCTCTCGGGATTCTGTGGAGAATCCTCTCAGGATTCTGTGGAGAATCCTCTCAGGATTCTGAGGATAATCCTCTCAGGATTCTGTGGAGAATCCTCTCAGGATTCTGTGGAGAATCCTCTCAGGATTCTGTGGAGAATCCTCTCAGGATTCTGGGAAGAATCCTCTCAGGGTTCTGAGGATAATCCTCTCAGGATTCTGTGGAGAATCCTCTCAGGATTCTGTGGAGAATCCTCTCAGGATTCTGTGGAGAATCCTCTCAGGATTCTATGGAGAATCCACTCAGGGTGCTGAGGAGAATCCTCTCAGGATTCTGTGGAGAATCCTCTCAGGATTCTGAGGAGAATTCTCTCAGGAGGAAAATCCTCTAAGGAATCTGAGGATACCCTGTTAGGATTCTGAGGAGAATCCTCTCAAGATTCTGAGGAAAATCATCTCAGGATTCCGAGGAGAATCCTCTCAGGATTCTGAGTGAATAACATCAGGATTCTGGGGAAATCCTCTCAGGATTCTGAGGAGATTGCTCTTCAGACTCTGGGAAAAATCCTCACCGGATTCTTGAGAGACTCCTCTAAGCATTCTGTGGAGAATCCTCTCACGATTCTGAGGAGAATCTTCTTAGGATTCTGAGAAGAATCCTGTCAGGATTCTAAGGAGCATTCCCCCAGGATCCTGAAGCGAATCCTCTCAGGATTCTGAGGAAAGTTCTCTCGGGATTCTGAGAGAATCCTCTCAGGATTCCTCTCAAGATTCTGAGGAGAATCCCCTCAGAAATATCAAAAGAATTCTCTCAGGGTTCTGAGGAGAGTCCTCATCAGGATTCTATGAAAAATCCTATCAGGATTCTAAGAAGAATACTCTCAGGAATCTCAGGAAAATTATCTCAGGATTCTAAGGAGAATCCTCTCAGGATTCTAAGGAGAATCCTCTCAGGATTCTGACGAGAGTTCACTCTGGATTCTCCTCGTAATCCTGAGAGAACTCTCGTCAGAATCCTGAGAGAATTCTCGCCAGAATCCTAAGAGACTCTCCTGAGACGAATCTCCTCAGAATCCTGAGAGGATTCTCTTCAGAATCCAGAGGAAACTCTCGTCAGAATCATTAGAGGATTCTCCTTAGTGTCCCGAAATTTTCTTTAGGATCCTGAGGGGATTCTCCTTTAGAATCTCGGTAGGATTCTCCTTAGAATCCTGATAAGATTCTTAGAATCCTTGGAATCCTCACAGGATTCTTCTTAGAATCCTGATAGGATTCTTCTCACAATGCTGAGAGAATTCTCCCCAGAATCCTGAGAGGATTTTTCCCCGAATAAGATTCTTAGAATTCTTAGAATCCTCACAGGATTTTTGTTTGAATCCTGATTGGATTTTTCTCACAATCCTGAGAGAACTTTCCCAAGAATCCTGAGAGGAATCTGCCCAGAATCCCGAGACGATTCTCCCCAGGATCCTGCGAGGGATCTCCCCAGAATCCTTAGAGGGTTCTCCCAAGAATCCTGAGAGGATTCTCCTTTTATTCTGGGGAAAATCTTGTCAGGATTCTTTGGAGAAGAATCCTCTCAGGATTCTGAGAAGAATCCTCTTTAGATTCTGAAAATTTACACATGGTTCTCAGGAGAATCCTCGAAAGATTTAGAGGTTAACTTGTTTAGGGTTCTGGGAGGAATTTTGACATAATTATGAAAAGAATTATCAATCTTCTTCTGCCATGAGAGTTCTCAAAGAATTTATGGATGTAGATTGAAAATGCATTTGATGACTCTTAGCTCTTTGTTAGGGGCTGTTCATAAACCACGTAGACCAAATTTTGGTCATTTCAGACCCCCCTCCCTCCTCGTAGACTTTCGTCCATACAAAAATTTTAAAATTTGTATGGAGCGTAGACTTTGGCCAGACCCCCCCCCCCCTCCCCCCAAAAAGTCTACGTGGTTTATGAACGGCCCCTTACGTTTACCTCATGTAGCAGTTCCTTAGTTCACAACATCTTCTTCGTTAGCAAATGATATTTTTAAATCGATTGCCCTGACTTATACTCTATTGTATTTTTATTTCCTTTCAGGTAAGCAAATTCACTGCAATGACTGACGATGACGACGACAACACCACCGAAAAGGGTTGACAAATCGCGAAAGCGCAAGCGAACAAATTAGCCCGATTGTAAGTCCCTTAACTGTGTTCGTTTCTGGTTCTTTTACATTTCGCACCCCGTTTACAATCCTTGCATAAAGCTGGTCCGCTACCGCCACCACCAGCTAATAGTCACCATCGTAGTTCGCGCACTTGGCAACTTAACTTACGTAACGAGAGGAAACCTGCCTACGAATGGAACCAAAGGGACCGTCTATCAAGTAGCTAACTGGAACGGGTCGGGTGGCGCTACTTGGGCCAAGTCCGATAAGTTCCCGACTGGAAAATTATATCAAGTTTGTATCATATTGTGTTATGTATTCATAATCTCGTATAACTTATTATGTTATAAACAAGAAGCAAGATGATGTTAAAATAACTAAAATCGCCAACAAAAAGTTCACTGGTTTTATCAAGAATATAACTGTTTTTGTTATAATCTGATCAAAATTATATCAAAACTTGATATAAATTTGAACTTGAAAATAACTAGTTTGTATCATAATGTGAATCAGTTAATATTATAACTTTATAACATTTTTTTCTGAATTCCAAAGTTTATATGTTACAATCAGTTACTAAACAAAATTTATATCATAATATGATATAATTGTGTTATAATATTTTATTAACACCAAAGATTTGAAGCAAAATTATATCACAATTAGTTAAAAATATCTTTGTTTGTTATAATTCTGATATATTTTTGTAAGTAGTTTATTGTCGGATTGCCAATAATTAAATAATATCAACTTGTGTTATCGTTTGCAATCCCTCAAAATGTTATTAACTTCTGTTGCTATTATTTCTGATTGTGTTTTTATATTGTCTCGATATTTCAGTCGGGGCAGCCACTCGCCCAATTACATCACATTTTGAATCATAATCGTAGGAACCGAACCGGAATCGGGTACACTTGAGTTGTAAATGTTCGACCCCTTTTCCGCACCCCTTGTCCACGAACAACAATAACAACAACACCGTTTGGTGTTCTACTTAGGTACCCCCTCTATAGGTACAAAACCGGTGACCGGCGGCATGCACTGTGACGACTGCTAGCTGTGACTTGCAATAATTGCAATGTTTCTTCGGTAGCGGCGCTGTGTCGCCGTCGTCGTCAGTTTATCAATAGTACACACTTCTATCGTCGCCCTGGTTCGATTTTCTACCGAGGTGTACACAAAGTTTGTTTTGTTTTGAGGTGCAGTTTCAGCGCACAAGTGGTGAGTTGGGGGTGGGCGTGGGGACGGTCTGTAACAGGGTAGGGTTCTAATTAGTTTACGAACCGAGAGAGAGAGCCAAGGGAAGTGTGGTTTCTGCTTGATTGCTGACTATGAGTAAGAACAAGTGGCGTTTAAGTCGGGTGCAGCGTGGAGCAGACACGTTACCGTAGTAGAAATTGTTCATTGGGGAATTCAAGTAACACTTGAGGGTATGAATATTTTTCGCGTGTAGAGTCATAAATGCAGAATCCTCTCAGGAATTCTGAGGATAGTTCTCTCAGAATCCTCTCAGGATGCTGAGGATGATTATCTCGGGATTCTGAGGATAATCCTCTTAGGATTCTGAGGAGAATCATTTCTGTCGGATAATCCTCTCAGTGCTCTGCCGGAGAATCTTCTCAGGGCTCTGCGGAGAATCCTTACAAGATTCTGCGGAGAATCCTCTCAGGATTGTGAATAGAATCCTCTCAGGATTGTGAAGAGAATCCTCTCAGGATTGTGAAGAGAATCCTCTCTGCATTCTGAGGAGAATCCTCTCAGGATTCTAACAAGAATCCTCTCAGAATTCTGAGAAAAACGCTCTAACCATTCTGACAAGAATCCTCTTAGAATTTTGAGAAAAATCCTCACAGGATTCTGAGGAGAATCCTCGCAGTATTCTGTAAATAATCCCCGCAGTATTCTGAGAGTAATCCTCAAAGGAAAATCAGGATATACCCTGATCCTTCCTCTAATTTTGAAAATGTTGCTCCGTTATTTAAGAAAATTCAAAAATCAAAAAAATACGAAAATGCATCCAGTTTCTGTTTGAAACATTCCTTTACATATTGGCGTCTATTCAAATTATCAGAGATTTAGTCACCCAAACTTAAACAGCAACGATGGGATTAGTTCTATGTATTCAACGTGTTCAATTGATTCTTCGAATTCGTATTGATAGAGAATGCACTGGACGACAACTGTTTACTTCGTCGTACTTTGTTACAGAGAAGGGGAATCGGTGATTTCTGGAACTAAATAGAAAACTGAAAATCGACATCTTATCACTTGTTTAGATTGGCATTATAGCCATCTCACTAAGCGTAGCTTATATTTAGTTGTATTCGTCCGTCAGCAGGCGACACGATTAGAGGCAACTATTTATATATTTATGTAACGATCAGTCAGAGAGGCGAGGCATGGCACACTTGTCTCATGCAGCAGGCGACATCAGTAGGAACCCTCTGCATACATAGTGCAGTGCATTTCGAACACTGACTGACTGATAATAGTTGCACATGGACAGTTCAAGGTCGACCCGACTAGAACAACATATCAAAATCATAACTTGAATAATCTAACGTTGTAAGATGTTGTTGAAATGTACAGGCGATAAATTAAATGATCGGGACATGCAATTATTTCACGTTCTTCAGGATTTTGACAAGAATCCCCTCAGGATTCTGAAAAGAATCCTGCCGGGCTTCTGACAAGAATCCTCTCAGGATTCTGTGTAAAATCCTCTCAGGATTTTGACAAGAATTCTCTCAATATGCTGAAATGAATCCTCTCAGGATGTTGACAAGAATCCTGACAGGATTTTGACAAGATTCCTGTCAGGATTCCGACAAGAATCCTCTCTTAATTCTTACGAAAATCCTCTCAGGATTCTGACGAAAATCCTCTCAGGATTCTGAGAAGAATCCTCTCAGGATTCTGAGAAGAATCCTCTCAGGATTCTGACGAGAATCCTCTCAATATTCTGACGAAAATCTTCTCAGGATTCTGAGGAGAATCGTCTCAGAATTCGGGCGAGAATCCTTGCAGGATTCTGACGAGAATCCTCTTAGGATACTGACGCGAATTCTCTCAGCATTCAGACGAGAATCCTCTGAGATTTCTGACGAGAATTCTCTCTGGATTCTGACGAAAATTCTGCAGGCTCCTTTCGAGAATCCAGTCAGGCTCCTGACGTGAATCCTGTCAGGCTCCTGAAGATAATTCTCTCAGGATTCTGTTGAGAATCCGCTCAGGATTCTGATGAGAATCCTCTCAGGATTCTGACAAGAATCCCGTCATGATTCTGACAAAAATCCCGTCATGATTCTAAAAAGAATCCCGTCAGTCTGACAAGAATCCCATCAAGATTCTGACAAGAATCCCGTCAAGATTCTGAAAAGGATCCCGTCAAGATTCTGTCAAGAATCCCGTGTATCCCGTGAGGGTTCTTACAAGAATCCCGTCAGGGCTCTGACAAGAATCCCGTAAGGATTCTGACAAGAATCCCATCAAGATTCTCACTAGAATCCCGTCAAGATTCTCACAAGAAACCCATCAGGATTCTCACAAGAATCTTGTCAGGATTCTCACAAGAATCCCGTCAGGATTCTCACAAGAATCCCGTCAGGATTCTCACAAGAATCCCGTCAGGATTCTCACAAGAATCCCGTCAGGATTCTCACAAGAATCCCGTCAGGATTCTCACAAGAATCCCGTCACGATTCTCACAAGAATCCCGTCACGATTCTCACAAGAATCCCGTCACGATTCTCACAAGAATCCCGTCACGATTCTCACAAGAATCCCTTCAGGATTCTCACAAGAATCCCTTCAGGATTCTCACAAGAATCCGTTCAGGATTCTCACAAGAATCCCGTCAGGATTCTCACAAGAATTTTTTCAGGATTCTCACAAGAATCCCATCAGGATTTTCACAAGAATCCCGTCAGGATTCTCACAAGAATCCCGTCAGGATTCTCACAAGAATCCCGTCAGGATTCTGACAAGAATCCCTTCAGGATTCTGACAAGAATCCCGTCAGGATTCTGACAAGAATCCCCTAAGGATTTTGACAAGAATCCCGTCAAGATTCTCACAAGAATCCCGTCAGGATTCTCACAAGATTCCCGTCAGGATTCTCACAAGAATCCCGTCAGGATTCTCACAAGAATCCCGTCAGGATTCTCACAAGAATCCCGTCAGGATTCTCACAAGAATCCCGTCAGGATTCTCACAAGAATCCCGTTAGGATTCTCACAAGAATCCCGTCAGGATTCTCACAAGAATCCCGTCAGGATTCTGACAAGAATCCCGTCAGGATTCTGACAAGAATCCCGTCAGGATTCTGACAAGAATCCCGTCAGGATTCTCACAAGAATCCCGTCAGGATCCTCACAAGAATCCCGTCAGGATCCTCACAAGAATCCCGTCAGGATTCTCACAAGAATCCCGTCAGGATTCTCACAAGAATCCCGTCAGGATTCTCACAAGAATCCCGTCAGGATTCTCACAAGAATCCCGTCAGGATTCTCACAAGAATCCCGTCAGGATTCTCACACGAATCCCGTCAGGATTCTGACAAGAATCCCGTCAAGATTCTCACAAGAATCCCGTCAGGATTCTCACAAGAAAACCTTCATGATTTTGACAAGAACCCTGACATAATTCTGGCAAGAATCCCTTCAGGATTCTTACAAGAATTTTGTTAGGGTTCTGACAAGAACTCTTTCCGGTTATGACAAGAATCCTCGCAGGATTCTGACAAGAATTCTACCAGGATTCTGGCAGGAGAATCCTCACAGGATTTTGACAAGAAACCTCTCAGAATTGTGAGAATAATCCTCTCAGGATTCTGAAAAAAATTCTTCTCAGAACTGTGAGAAAAATCTCCTAACGATTCTGAGAAAAATCTCTTCATGATTTGGAAAAAGATCCTCTAAGGATACGGATACGGATCCTCGCAGTATTCTGAGAAGAATCCTCGCAGGATTGACAAGAATCCTCTCAGCATTCTGACAACAATCCTCTCAGTATTCGGAGATAAATTGTCTCTGGGTTCTGACATGAATCCTCTCAAGATTCTGACAGGAATCCTTTCGGGATTTTGATAAGAATTCTCTCAGCATTCTGACAAGCATTTTACACTCAGCTCACAGGAGCATCTGAGAATTCATTGATTACTTTGGTTACACCATGCTTATTGTCAGAAAACATTGAATGTCTTCTTTTTCTTGGCGTATCGACCCTCATGTGATAAAGCCTGCTTCTCAGCTTAAATGTTCCATGAGCACTTCCACAGTTACTTACAGAGAGCTTCCTCTGCTAATGACCATTTTGCATGTGTATCATGTGGCAGGCACCAAGATACTCTGTGTCCAAGGGAATTTCCTCCACGAAAAGTTCGTGGACTGAGCAGGAAATCAAACCCCCTTCCCTTCCCACTAACAAACTTCCTTCCTGTGACAACCGTGGGGATGCGGAGGTACACACGGTCTCTAGTAGCAACGGATGTCACACCAACATTCCTTCCCTTCCCCGATGACCGTAAGGACGTGGCCGGCGCCGGTACTGACAATATAAAGTTTTGAACCTTCAAAATTGCACATTGAGGATGGAAAGCTACACCCAGGCCCCATCCATTTGGTTCCCTGTGCAATGTTGACTGTTCTGGTCAGTAACGAAGTAGCAACTACGAATTGTACGGTCATCTCATGCTCATGCTCATGAGCAGGAAATCAAACCCGTCACTCCCAGCACGGTCATGCTGAATACCCACGTCTTTACAGCTGTGGCTATAGGGGCCTTGAAATATATTTCCTAAGAATTGCTCAAAAAATTTCACTTCGCAACTGAAGTAACTTTCACATCCTGATCGATTTATCCCTATTTCGTTCTGTTTTTTTTTCTATTTCCTTTGAAACTCGAAACGAAATATACTTTCTGTTTCGAAGAAATATCCAATCCGAAGTGTGATTGATTACGGTTAATGGGTATTTACCAACCAGTGCGAACGCCTTACTGGCTGAAAACATCTGCTCCCGCAACCTGTCCACACACATATTCTTGGGTCATTATTATTTCAGTTGATGATCACCGCACTCGACTCACTGGGATGAAGTTCGAAACAAGTTCGAAAAAAATGAAACATACGTAGTATGACTAAAATGTTTCTTAAATCATTTAAAAGAATCAAAACAAAATATGCTCTGTTTTAAACTCTGTAAAATTAATGGAACTTCAAGTTGTTTCAGAACAATGAAAAACACTCCAGTTTTACAAGGAAATTAAAATCTATAACAGGTAAACTGCCCCCACTCGCATAACAGTCCCATTTGACTTTTCATCACTTTTGGGTTAACGTTATGAATAGTCATCATTTTTTATGTACTTCCAAAAACAATAATAAAAATTACGAATTTTTATGTCAATGTGTGAAAAAAATACCAAGTTATGAGCATCCCATATCAAAAGTACCCGCATAACAGTCCCATCGTGGATTTTTGTGTTACGTAACACAAAACTTAACAACTTTGTAATGATTGTAATATTTTTTACAGTTATATATTCATGTGCAAAGCAATCTGTGAAAGTTTCGAGATGATCGAAATATTTTTCAAATTTTGGCGATTTTTCAAAGTTTTATATGGAAACAAGTTTTCAAACTTCAAATGCCGTTTTCTCAATTCCTACTTTTTGCAAATGGGACTGTTATGCGAGTGGGGGCAGTAAAGGATTCTGAACGCACACGACGTTAAAGTGAGGCAGGTCCAGTAGGAACGTAGATTCAGAAAGAAACGGAAATCTTAAAATTTCCGGAATAAAATTGGAAAAATTTTCTATTTTTAGCTCACTAGTAAGGAGTTCCTTAAAATTTTCCGAAAAGTGATCCATTTTTTAATGTACAATCTTGTGGCTTACGAAACAACTCCAAGCTTCAGGTTCCCTATCATTAAGGAACAAAAATAGTGATTTTCAAAAAAAGGCACCTTTTTAGGATTTAACAAGATCTAAAATATCTACAGAAGCTTCGAATTCAGTCAATACTAGGGTTTTTTACTGGCATGTACCAGATTTGCTGTTACTGTTCTGGACGCACTTGGAAAAACTTGAAGTTAGAAGACACATTCCAGAATTTCTTCCAAAGGTTTCCCCAGTATTAGTTCTTCGAGTCCCTCGTGAGATTTTTCCCGTAATTCCTCCTACGTTTTACCCAAACATTTTTCCAAGGATTTCTTTATGGATTTATTCCGAGATCTCCACAAGAGTTTCTCTACTCAGGATATATCTCAGATGTTGTCGCGGAATTTCTCCTTTGGGGCATCTTCTTAAAGATCTCCAGAGGAGAGTTCTAGAGTTCCTCCTGGGATGTCGTACGAACTTCTTCAAGAAATTTCCGTGAGATTTCGTCTAGAGTTTCAGGGAGAAACAGAAGAAAATCTACTGAAGTTCCACCTGTGATTTCTCTCGAAGTGTCTTCCGGGCTTCTCTCATAAAATTTCTTCCGGTCATGTTGGTCATGGGATGTCTCTCAGAGTTTTTTTCTGAATTTATTCTGGACTTTCTCCTAAGATTTTTTCTAGAGTACCATTTGGATTTTTTTGCAGAAGCTATTGATGATATTTCTCCTGTAGTTCGTCTCGTGACTACTTTCAGTGTTTTTTTCAGGTTTTTTTTTCATAGTAGTTTACTAGATTTCTTGCAGTAATCGTTCTCTCCTGAGATTTTTTTTTACAGATTTTATTGGGATTATCCCCAGTGCATTTTCCGGAATCTCTAATGGAAACTGTTCCGAGGTTCCTTTTTAGGATTTATTTAAGTTCTTGGCTGCGCCCGTAGTTCTTGTAGGGATTTTTTTTTACAGTTTTTTCTCGGAATAGGGGAAATTGCCTATTCTCGGCCGTTTTGTTCTCTTCGTCTTTGGGGGTTTTTTGAAACCTATTGAACTCAAAGTTGGTCTCAAATCCTTCCCAACTAAGCTGAATTATATGGCCAAGTTTCAGGCAATTTGGCTGACAAAAACCTCCCATGACGAAGAGAACAAACCTGCCAATAATACCCATTGTCACCCTATCTCCTGGAAAATCTTTGTAAGAAATTCCTGGAAAAATATCGGGAGAAATCCTGGTCAAATCTTGCTTGCAAGAAACTCTACAAGAACATATTGAAGAAATCCTGAGAAAAACTGATACATTGCAATTATTTTCATTGCCTTTTTCTTGATATACCCGTCGGCCAGTATGTCTGAAATACCTTAAAAACTGGAAGCTTTTTAAGGCAAAGTGAGCGTAATAGACAAATGAAGAGATAAATTTGTGAAAAAATACCAATTGTTGTGGGATTGGAACCCACGACTCCATATCGCTAGTCCGGCGCTTTAACCAACTAATCTATAGAACATATTATGATTCTGGGAAACGTCCATTTTTTATGAATACCTATATATATTAAGAGAACTTCAAAATCTTAACGAAAATTCTCCGTATATTTTAAAAGTGAGTAAAAATCATTGTGTCAAAAATGATAAAAAAAATGACGGTTTTAGCGTGACGTACTAAATGGGTGTCACATTAAAAGATCCCAAAAGTCCGAACGTATTATTTGTATAACAATTACAATTTTTTGTAACGATATTTTCATTTCGTGACTATAATTTGAGGGGGTCAGAAGCAGAGGGGTGTAAGTGACCAAAACCTGATTTTGAGATAATGAACGTAAACTTTGACATCTTATAAAAAAATCAACAATATTCGAAAAAGTTTGGATTCGCCCCGAACACTCTACTATCAAGTAACTCCACCATCTGAGATGGAAACAGACATTATATACGCTGTTTTTCTGCAGATAGGAAAATTTGATTTTTTGGGTTAGTGTCACTTACACCCCTTTACCACTAAACTGTTGATTTACACCCCTTTGGCACTAAACAAGTTCTCAATAGGCCATATATTCTACATGTAGACTCAAGTATTACTATGAATAAAATTGTCCTTAAAATGTTTAATTTCGTGTTAAATGAATAATGCAAGCAACCATGATGATGTGGAAGCATACTTGCTTTTCTGAATTCAAAAATCAGATGAAGTATTGACAAATTAAGAAAAAGCCCTTAATTTAACCCTAGTGGGATGTTGGGGTCATTATGACCCAGGCTCCCTGAATGAACACTGCGCTATCGTGATGCGTCTAGCGTAACATTTCTTAAAATACACAAACATAAAACCTTAGTGACCATTTTGTCGGATCATTGTTTCGTCAGTAAGGACCTACAATTTCATCATCATAGTATTTTCAAACATGTAAGTTTATTTTATTTTTAAATGTAAATAAAAGTTATAGTAAACCGGCTGTGCGGGTTCTTGGCATACAGCTCCATAGAGAAGTCCCCCGTTATGTGTATTGCCAGTTAATTTTTCAAGTTGTTTAGAGTCTTCCCCGGCTAAAAAAAAAAAAACTGACGTGTAATTGTTCACGCCGATCGTTTCAGTTATTTCTGAGTTTATAAGGGTAACGTAGACAGACAGAAACTCATTATTAAATGTATAAATAGATAGGCGTGCGCTACTAATACACATTTTATCCTTCCAAATTATGGAAATCGCCAAAAATACGATTTAAAATCTAATTATTTATCATACGGATTCTAAAAAAGAGCCTCAATGACACCATATACGACCTAATGATGCACTTTTAGTGTAACACTGCGTATGTAAACACGTCCCTGACAGTATATACTGAAATTTGAAGTTTGGACGTCTCACGATTTCAAACGGTAATTTGTTAACTGCCCTTCGTTTCATCCGTGTTTGGCAGCCTTCTTTTAGGAGAAATAGACCTAATTTTCCCTAGAAGAGACTGCCAAACACAGCCGAAACGTCGGCTAGTTAGCAAAGCACCGCTTGAATTCGTGAGACTGTACAAAGTTTTGGTAATCAAATTGATAACCAAATTCTGATCTTCACGATCGTCATAAAATCCTAAATTTTGGAATGAACAATTGTGAATAAAATGCAGTGTTGTAATCTCAATTGGTACATTATTGCCATTCGTACTCACGATGTGCAACGAACAGAAGGTGGTATTGTCAGGCAAAGCCAGTCGAGTGAAAGTTTTACCTTATTCCAAAAGCTAGACTTCGCAAATACTGGCGTTAGTGAGAAATGGATATTGAGAAGGGCAAATGACGAAAGGGTTACTTCTCCTCTCAGTAAGACTCGAACTAGTAGAATACCATCACTGCCATTATTAACTTGAGAATTTAAATTGAATGAAACAATGTTGAGCAGTTATATTGGAACAACAGCTTCAATGCGATTTCAACATTTTTAAGAACACGTTCGCCAAGTGCGTCGTGGGTCCTTGACATAAGGCATGATTAAAACCACATTCAACGAGATCATAGATGGACATTAAATCATAATAAAATTTGAACCAATACTTCATGTGAATATAATCAATTACTTACACCCCTCTGCCTCCAAGCAAATCTCCTCAACGGTTAAGCGTCATATTTTCAAACAATGTTTAAAAATGCTCACACATTTTTAAAAAATACGGGTCTTTGGCAACAAGCAAATCTAATCTCGTAGAATCACGTACGATATTGATCTCAATTTTGAATTTTTGGTCACTTACACCCCTCTGCCTCTAACCCCCTCATTTAAAAACGGTCATTTTTCGCCAACATTTCCGCAATCCACCCCACCTTGCGTCGTCGATAGTTCTGGCGCCTTCACTGCACAAGACTTATTAACATCGTTATTATTTGCTACACGTGTCCACCTCGTCGCTGGACCACACCGCCGCCATTTGTCGTTTTGTTTGTGCACCTTCTGGGTCCGCTCCGTCCTCATATCGCTCAACAATAATATCAGCACGACCCGGCCGTCACTGACACCACCACCACCGGCGGCGTTTGTTTGTTTACTGCTGCTGTTGCAGTTGCGGGTTCCCGCCAGTTTGTAGCCCCTCCGGACTTTGCCCGCGCAAATACGGCAAGTTTACAGTCTAGGAGCTCCAGATCTAGTGGGACGATACCGGCCGGCGGCAGCAGCAGTTCCATCTATGACGACAGTAAGCGTCGTCTTGTGGAAATCCAATCGATGGACAATGTATGTTCGACCAGATGGGAGTAACGCGAAATTGTAGCGGCAGTGGCGTCGCGTAACCTCACTTTTTACCTGTGCACCGACTTTAAAACTTGCAATTGCAGGAGATTTATGATCGAAATCGAAATACAAATGAGTGAAAGCAGTTATTTTCGTCATTTTCTAATTACTACAAGCAAATTTGTTCAAAAAAATTCAAGAATTTTGCTTGGTGCACAGGTAAAAAGTGAGGTTACGCGACGCCACTGTGTAGCGGGTTGTGTTATTTTGCTGCAGTTCATTAAAAAAAAACATCGGTCATCAAATTTACGAAAATAACTTAAATGCAGTAAAACATAAGTGGCTAAAGCGCCGGACTAGCGACACGGAGTCGTGGGTTCGAATCCCACCAAAAACAAGTGGTATTTTTTTTTTACAAATTCATCTCCCAATTTGTCAATTAAACGCACTTTGCCTTTAAAGGCTTCAAATTTTTACGTTATTACTTTGTTATGCGACTATTACGACATAAAAAAATCAGAGATCAAAATTATATTAACTTCTGCTGTTTGGAACTTACAATACGTATTACAGATTCCAGTCTAATGGTGCGGAGACTTTGGTGTACATGACACTACAACGGTCCACGGACTCCAGTCTCCATGATCACGTCGATGATGATGCAGTTCCTTCTGGAAAAAGCTTCACTGGCAAACCGGAACTGCACCATCATTGGAACAAACAATCGGAAATGGTGCAGCACTACTGCTACCGGCAGTCTAGCTGATGGCCATCAGCTAGCTAGGCTAGCTTAGCTGTTGTTGGTTGGCTCACAATAAGTATTGATTTTTAATTAAAAACTAATTAAACAGCTGCAAGTGTTGGTCACTACTACTGCTGCTGCTCGAGGAGCAGTCTCTGAGTAGCGGGATGTGGTTTGGGAAGTGGGGGCGCCGCCTTTTCGGATGGATACAACCGAATAAACAAACAGTTCGGTAACGTGCGCCAGCTTTCCTCACTCTGTTTGTCTCTCCTACTCTCGGTGGTCGGTTGAAACCGGGTTACATTGTAGTTTATTGATAGATTGTGGGAGTTTATCTGGCACACACGGGGTAGCACGTGCGAAGCTTACTGAAGTAGGTTGCCATCATCATGTTGGGAAGAAATGGGTGGAATTAGTTTTGGTTGGATTTAGAAAGTTTCAGCTGAACGAAGTGCATTCTTTGCAATTCCAAATTGTAACTGGTTTGAGAATTGAAAATTATTTTTGGAGCGCTGTCAGGAGCAAGTAATTGTGCTCAATGGAATATAATATGACGTTTCGTTACTTTGTATTTGTTGCTTGCTCTCTTAGAGTTTCGGTGGAAATTTATTCATTGCATTGCAGTTCTAAGAAAGAGCTTCAAGTGGATTTGTAGATTTTACTACAAACATTCACATTTCAGCAAATAAAAAGCCACCAATTTGTAAACAAAGCAGTGAATATGAAATCCCTCAATTCATCTGCTAGACTGACAATGAAGCTCTTCAGATCTAAATCCTGTTAAATACCACAAGTGAACCCTAATCCAGGTGAAATACAAGGTGTTGTTGTCGGTGAGCTAAAATTTGCAATTTTGAAAAAAATGGAGAAATATTGCGAAAAACATTAACTTTATTCCTGTGTTAGCTGCCGCTCACTCCACTGACTTGGTACGCGCTCAGCGTGTCTGTCTAATGTTTTCTGTGGTAAAAAATAATTCACCTAGCGGTGATAGTGTCCTTTTCGTGCCTTCGAAATATCAACTAAACAAAACTCAGGTCACATACTGATAAGATTGCACTTTTATCGGTTTAGATGGCTGCTGTTTTGTTTGATAATTACATGATGCCCGGTGATCATAAAAGCCATTTCGACGATCTTAAATTCTATGAAGGGTCTGTGACCATTTGGGCAGGGAACGTATCATGGACATTTGCTGCTAAAACTCAGTCAATTTTGATTTTTAGGATACGGTGAGATATTTGGGCACAGTACACAAACATCCATGTCAATTAGTTTGAAATTTACTAAGTTATAGCGGCAGGTGCCCAAAATAGGCCCCCTGCCCAAACGGTTTCAGATCCTAGTTGGGTTTTCAGGACATAATTTTTGATATCCGAGTATTTTTCCCTTACTCACCATACCTATATTACTTAGTTTTATAGCCTGAAATAGCCAGCTGATTTTGAATTTTCGGGTCTTCATCTTGGATTTACTGACCATTAATTTTGGACCCTGGACCCTGCCTTAAATTCTATTAAATATCTGCAACTCGAATGTCGACCGCCAACTTGAAGTTTGGATTTTGGATCCATCTTGGATTTCCTGAACACTTTTTTGTTAACTCAGGACATCTTCCCTATACAAAATTGCATGATTTTTTAGTATAAAAATCCATATTACAGCCGCTCTCTTAAAATGTAGGCCGACGTCTTGGATTTTTTATATTCTGATTTCGGAAATCTTCCCCAAAGTTTAGAGCAAAAAACTTCATATGAAAGCCTCCATTTTGAATTTTGGATCGCTATCTTGGAATGTCTGGTCACCAATTTTGAACTCTGAACAGTCCCTATTCCAAATATGCACATAATTGCATGGTTATGAAGCATACAACTCCATGAAACAGCCGCCATCTTGAATTTATGCCGTCTTCTCAATTTTTTTTTGTCACAGTTTTTGAGCTCTATGCGTTTTTCTCCTACCAAATATTCCCATATTAAATGTTCCAGATCCTAAAACTTCGTAAAATAACTGAAACCTTGAATTTGTATGCAATTTCATCAAATATATACTCATATTACATGGTTGTAAAGCTAATAATTTCAATTCTCTACAACTCATTTGAGTATCATAATGGCCAATTTTTCCGCACTGGTTCATTATGCAACTGAAATGAGTTGTATAATGAAAAATTGTCATTTGAGTTGAGATGCCATATTATATCGGAATAGTGCACATCGTTATAACACCTAAGATTGCCTAAGATAACACTTCAAGTCAAAAAGCGTTATTATTGTCCCGCCAATGCACGAATATGGAAGTTTTGCTGCATATTGTGCGATGTAACTTTTCCGTATAAAAGTACGTGTAACTTGGTCATAAGCTCCATTATAGTGCAAATTGGTAGTCTGGGTATTGACACCTTGTCTATGATGTTTATGTATGGTTATCTAAAATGTTTATATGACATCTGAATCTGTAATGTTTTATGCGATGATTATCTGAAAGCCTTTGCCAGAAAAGAAACGAAAATGTAAATTGTTGATCAATGGATCCCTGTTAGTTAGAGATACAACCACTTCTGCGAACCCAGTCAATTTTTGGTTTATTTTAACTATTACTACTCGAAAAAGTTCTATAATAATTATACGTTTTTGAAAAGAGAAAGTCTAAGCTACTTTTATCATTTATAAAAGTTTTGTCCGCCATATTGAATTCGTCCGCCATCTTGACTTTTTTGATACAAACTATTTTTTCACAAAACCATGGAGCCATTTGAAAGCTGAGATATTTTTACCCAACTTATTATTATTTATCTGTATTAACGAGATTTTGAGCCCTAGGCTAGTTTATCTCGAGACCCACGCTTTACTTCCCTTCCGAAGGAAGAACTCACATTTTGCGAGTTTGTCGGGAGTGGGATTCGATCCCAGGTCCTCGGCATGATAATGAAGTGTTCTAACCATCACACCAGGTCCGCTCCACTTTACCCAACTAATGAAAACATTGGAGATGTCTTTTTCTCCTATCAAAAGTTAACTGTCGTTTCTTATTTGTTGGTTTAAATGGTTTTTTTTTTTTGATTATCTTGGAATTCAAGCTAAAACTCGTTTTAAGTTTAATCAGAAATTATTATAAAAATATAGATATCAAGATAAAAAATTGCATTGAAAATCAATCTTAAATCGCTATTATATGTAGCAGGTGGCGACGGATCAAAAATCGAAAGCTAACGCATTTATAAAGCGGTAATCATTCAACCACCATAACCGTCTTTCTATACTTGAATTGAGATATCTCTCTATTTTTTATGATATTGGTCTGATTAAAGAAACTTAAAACTAATAAAAAGATCGAAATTCCCATGACAAGTTATGAATATTTTTTTGTTGTTGTAGAAATTTGTGTTTTGTGTTACATACAATTGTTGTTAACTTTCAGGAAAATGTTTCCCAATACCTGACATAAAATTTCGACATGACTGATTTTTACCATAAGCATATAGAAGACCTTTTTATGCACATCATATTGTTACTCTTGCAATGAGTGTGTGATTCAAACTGCATAAAAAAGTCAACAAAGCTTCCCACAACTATCGAAAGAGAAATAGCTATTTGTAACTAATGTCTTCCCTCTTCGGGTCGTCAACCTTACTGTTCTTTCTCCAAATCTCGACACACCACGTGAATGACGCAGATCATACTTACACATACTCGCAACCACGTATGGGACGGGAAGGCATCCAAAATTGCGTCCAAGTTAATCATCGCCATTATTTATAAACTTTTAATTGCGAATAACACTCAACAAGACACATTCGTCGTTCTCTTTCTGCGCCCCAGTCTCCCCCGTCCCCAGCCCGGACTGCATTTGCTGGCCACGCCACTCGAAATATGTTGTGACGGGGCCAACGGAAGAGAGGTCGACCAGCATCGTTATTGTAATAAATTTTGGCAGAACTCGCAATCGTTGACCCTCTCTCTCTTGCTGTGTCTCTAGCATCCACCGAACCTGAACGACAACGACGATGATGATGATGATGACGACCAGTACGACGACGAGTACGACGCCAAATTTTCCACAATCTTTCGGACAAATTTTCCACGGCGAACTTTTTCCTCGGTTTTCCGTGCCAGGCGCATTAATTATTACATCGTTAATTTTTCCCGACTACTTTCCTCCACGAGCCGCTTTCTAGAAGCTCCGGGAGGGGCTCCAGGAGTTGTCGTCGTGCGGTGGCATTGGCACCGAGCCGACCAACCAAACCAACCAACCAACGAAAGTTTCTCACAAGAGGGTGACCACAAGAAGGGTCATTTTAGTAGGGACGGCAGTTTATATTTCACCAAGTCTCCCAGTTTATATTCTCGGCATTTATGTAAGCTGGAGAACAGTTTTTCTTTTGGTTTGTTTTGGTTTGGGTTTTTTTTTTCTGGATAGGTATTTTTTATGACGCTTCCTCACTTCATTCAGTGCTAAATTTTATTTACCGCTCATTTCACTTTAGCCGGCCCATTAATCCCGTCCATTATGGTGGTGCATTCGTGTATCACTTGTTTGGCTGTTAATTGCGTACTAAAGCATTGTCCAGTTAGAATCCGGACGCAAAGGATAATTTATTGTGACGCTCTCAATGATCATAATCATATTTTTTTACAGCAGTCCGATCATAAACAAGTCCTCTATTGATGGTGAAAATTTCATCGATTTTCTTGCTACGAGTGAAAAGTTATTTCAGATTGAAGACAAGTGAAGGAAAAAAATCTTGCACAAACACGCTGAAAATTAAGCGTGGTCAGGTACGACAGTCGCGAAAAATGTTAATGTCTCCATAACCATTATGTGTGATGTGCACAGATGTTGTTAACCATACCATGAGGAAGTGCCCAAGGAAGATTGAAGTTTATGTTCATGGATAAATCTGCTTGGAATTCCAAGATTTGCCAGGAAGCTCGAGCTCTGGACATCGTTTTCTCACATCACGATTTTGACACCAAATGTGTACAAAGATGATAACCTCAGGAATCGCGTGCTGCTTTTCAAAAATGCACACAAGGGGTCTGTAGAGGTTTGAGCTAATTTGGTGAGCTATCACGACAGCCTGAGATGTGTAGTGGTGTCATCACTGTTGGATAGTGTTTATTAACGAAAAAACACTCAAATTTCGCTTCTTTGGAATTCACTGAATAGCCCTTAATATCGCAAGAAGAGAAATATTTGGCAAAGTTTCTTTGGAATCCTGATCAGATTGGTAGAGGGTCTCAGGACACTACAGAGACGGCCTGATTGTTAAACTAATCCGCCGAAGGGGTTGATTTTAAAATTTACTACCATTGTGCAGATTTTTAAGGAAGTAATCACGGAAAAAATGAGAAAATGTATCAAAAATTAAATTAAATAATTTTAATGATATTTTTCCATGAAACTACAGTAAATTATCTTTGTTTTGAGGGTTTCACTATTTCTGTTTGTTATTCCACCTCTGAGATATAAGTGATTATCTGCGTCCGGATTCTAACTGGACAATGCTTTATTGTTTCACGAAGTTGTTCTTAATTGAAGCGAAATTTAATTATGTACTTGTATACAGTAAAGTATGACAGTAGGGGAAGTTATAATCACAACTTCAAGCTTTCCATGCAGATTTTGCTTCGTGGGATGTGAATTGCGAGAAGATATCGAAATATTGAAAGGTGGAAGCGGTGCTACCAGGAAACACATAATTACACACGTCCCATGCTGGACTATCTTTTTCTATGTGATCAGTGGCGTCGCGTAACCTCACTTTTTACCTGTGCACCGACCCTAAAAATAGCAATTTCAGGGAATTTATGACCAGAATCGAAAAAGAAATGTGTGAAAGCAGTATTTTCTAATTATTACAAGTAAATTTGTTCAAAAAATTCATACTGGTGCACAGGTAGATTTGAGGTTAGGGAATCGCCACTGCTTGTGATATTTGACAGTAATTAGTTACTATAAATTTTAAAACCCATTAAAACTTCAACATGTGAAACACACAAGCATGGTTTAAATACACAGCCAATGAGTGAAAGAAGGAAACATATATTTTCGGCAGTTTTGTTCTCCTCACCACGAGGGTTTTTGTTAAACTGTTGAACTCAGAGTTGGCATCACATCCTTCCCAATCAAGCTTAATTAAATGGCCATGTTTCAGGTAATTTGCCCGACGAAAATCCCCCCGGATGAAGAAAATAAACCAAATATCCTAAGTCACCCTAATATTTAATTAGTTTGTTTGTAGTTTAGTATTTGGATCAATGAATAGCACTTTCCAAGAGAGGTTTGAACTTTGACCAATTTTAATTACCAGGTGTCAACCACTCAAAACAAAAACAATTCGGAATACCAGGGAGTTTCACTAAATTTGCTTCTGGGTCTGGAAAGCCAGGAAAATTTTATACGATGGTAGAAAAAATCAGAGTATTTTAACATACAGGGGATGGCCAAAATGTTTGGGATAGGCAACTTTTTTTCTCTCACAAAAAAGTTCAACAAGCTATAACTTTTCATAGAGCGCATCAAAAAATCTCAAATTTTGACTGTTTTTAAACCTATTATATGTGCATCATTGGTACAACTTTGGGCTCGATTGATTCATATTTCGCAAAGTTAGAACCGTTTGGGTAAAACACTATTTTTTAGACAACTCATTTTTGAGCTGTCATATCTCGGAAACCAGTGAACCGAATTGAATGAAATTTTGAACGTACACTAACAATATGTAAATGCTTCACAAACTATTAAAACATAGGTACTTTTTAAACGTTGAAAAAAGTTATCATGGATTTACACTTTTTGGATTTTTCTCGAAAAAATGTATTTTTTTTACATCAATGTCAATAAATTTTAGGTTTGATATCCAAAGATTTTCCACTTCTGTTCTCAAGTTATCTCTAATCAGATATATTAGAGCCTATTTTGATTGAAGGAATAACAAATTTAGTAATTTTTGTGTGGTATTGTAAATTTGACTTATTTTCCTCTATATGGGTAAAAATTTCAATTCGGTATAACTTTATTCGCCGTAAGAAAATTTTACATTTCATAACGTCGTATCAAGTATCAATATATTGTTGATAAGCGTTAAAAAATTCATTCAATTCGGTTCGCTGGTTTCCGAGATATAACAGTTCAAAAATGAGTTGTCTAAATAATAGTGTTTTACCCGTGGTTGATAAACAGTCAAAATTTGAGATTTTTTTATGCACTCTATGAAAAGTTACAGCATGTTGAATTTTTCTGTGGGAGAAAAAAAGTTGCCTATCCCAAACATTTTGGCCATCCCCTGTATATGTATAACTCATAATTTTGTAATTCAGACGAACTTGTTCAAATATTTCTCTAAACTGTCCAATATGTGATGTTAGCTGTTGGATATTCTGTGGAATTCCTCCTCAGAATCCTGTGAGAATTGTCTATAAATTCCTTGAGGACTCTTCTTAGAATCATGAAATTATCCACTACAGAATCTTAGATATCTGGAAAGATTGTTTTTTGAATCCTGTGAAACTTTTATTTTATTGTTCGTTCATTTAATTATTTTCTTCATTTTCCTGTGAGCCCCCCCTCAGAATCCTATGGGGATTCTCCTCAGAATCCTGTGAGGATTCTCCTCAGAATCCTTTAAGGATTTTCCTCAGAATCCTATGAAGATTCTTCTCAGAATCCTGTGAGGATTCTTCTCAGAATCCTGAAAGGATTCTTCTCAGAATCCTGTGAGGATTCTTCTCAGAATCCTGTGAGGATTCTCCTCAGAGTCCTGTGAGGATTCTTCTCAGAATCATGTGAGGATTCTTCTCAAAATCCTGTGAGGATTCTTCTCAGAATCCTGTGAGGATTCTTCTCAGAATCCTGTGAGGATTTTTCTCAGAATCCTGCGAGAATTCTCCTCAGAATCCTGCGAGGATTCTTCTCAGAATCCTGCGAGGATTCTCCTCAGAATCCTGCGAGGATTCTTCTCAGAATCCTGTGAGGATTCTCCTCAGAATCCTGTGAGGATTCTCCTCAGAATCCCGTGAGATTTGTCCTCAGAATCCCGTGAGAATTCTCCTCAGAATCCCGTGAGGATTCTCCTCAGACTCCCGTGAGGATGTTTGCCTCAGAATCCCGTGAGGATTCTCCTCAGAATCCCGTGAGGATTCTCCTCAGAATCCCGAGAGGATTCTCCACAGAATCCCGTGAGGATTCTCCTCAGAATCCCGTGAGGATTCTCCTCAGAATCCCGTGAGGATTCTCCTCAGAATCCCGTGAGGATTCTCCTCAGAATCCCGTGAGGATTCTCCTCGGAATACCGTGAGGATTCTCCTCAGAATCCCGTGAGGATTCTCCTCAGAATCCCGTGAGGATTCTCCTCAGAATCCCGTGAGGATTCTCCTCAGAATCCCGTGAGGATTCTCCTCAGAATCCAGTGAGGATTCTCCTCAGAATCCCGTGGGGATTCTCCTCAGAATCCCGTGAGGATTCTCCTCAGAATCCCGTGAGGATTCTCCTCAAAATCCCATGAGGATTCTCCTCAGAATCCCATGAGGATTCTCCTCAGAATCCTGTGAGGATTCTCCTCAGAATCCTGAGAGAATTCTCCTCAGAATCCTGTGAGGATTCTCCTCAGAATCCCGTGAGGATTCTCCTCAGAATCCCGTGAGGATTCTCCTCAGAATCCCGTGAGGATTCTCCTCAGAATCCCGTGAGGATTCTCCTCAGAATCCCGTGAGGATTCTCCTCAGAATCCCGTGAGGATTCTCCTCAGAATCCCGTGAGGATTCTCCTCAGAATCCCGTGAGGATTCTCCTCAGAATCCCGTGAGGATTCTCCTCAGAATCCCGTGAGGATTCTCCTCAGAATCCCGTGAGGATTCTCCTCAGAATCCCGTGAGGATTCTCCTCAGAATCTCGTGAGGATTCTCCTCAGAATCCCGTAAGGATTCTCCTCAGAATCCCGTGAGGATTCTCCTCAGAATCCCGTGAGGATTCTCCTCAGAATCCTGTGAGGAATCCTTGGCAAATTCGCCCCAGAATCCGGTGAGGATTCTCCCATGAATCCTGTAAGGATTCTCTCCTGAATCCTGTGAGGTTTCTCTCCTGAATCCTGTGAGGATTCTCCCCTGATTCCTGTGAGAATTCTTCCAGAATCCTACTAAGATTCTCCCCAGAATCCTACTAGGATTCTCCCCAGAATCCTACTAGGATTCTCCCCAGAATTCTTCGATGATTCTCCTCAGTATCCTGTAAGGATTCTACCCTGAATCCTGTGAAGATTCTCCCCTAAATCCTGTAGGAATACTCCCCAGAATCTTGTGAAGATTTTCCCAAGAATCCTGTGAGGATTCTCCCCAGAATCCTGTGAGGACTCTCCCCAGCATCCTGTGAGGATGCTCTCCAGAGTCCTGTGAGAATTCTTCCTAGAGTCCTGTGAGGATTCTCTCCAGAATCCTACAAAGATGCTCCCCAGAATCCTACTAGGATTCTCCCCAGAAATCTTTGAGGATTCTCCCCAGAATCCTGTGAAGATTCTCCCTAGAAATCTAAAAGGATTCTCCCTACAATCCTGTGAGGATTCTCCCTAGAATTCTGTGACGATTCTCCCCAGAATCCTGTGAGAATCCTCCTGATAATCCTGAGAGGTTTCTCACCAGAATCCTCGAAGGATTCTCTCCAGAAACTTGTGAAGATTCTCCCTAGAATCCTCGGAGGATTCTCCCTAGAATCGTCGGAGGATTCTCCCTAGAATCGTCGGAGGATTCTCCCTAGAATCGTTGGAGGATTCTCCCTAGAATCGTTGGAGGATTCTCCCTAGAATCGTCGGAGGATTCTCCCTAGAATCCTCGGAGGACTCTCCCTAGAATCGTCGGAGGATTCTCCCCAGAATCCTCGGAGGATTCTCCTCAGAATCCTCGGAGGATTCTCTCCATAATCCTCGGAGGATTCTCTCCAAAATCTTGTGAGGATTCTTTCCAGAATCCTTGGAGGATTCTTTCCAAAATCTTGTGAGGATTCTTTCCAGAATCCTTGGAGGATTCTTTCCAGAATCCTTGGAGGATTCTTTCCAGAATCCTTGGAGGATTCTTTCCAGAATCCTTGGAGGATTCTTTCCAAAATCTTGTGAGGATTCTTTCCAGAATCCTTGGAGGATTCTTTCCAGAATCCTTGGAGGATTCTTTCCAGAATCCTTGGAGGATTCTTTCCAGAATCCTTGGAGGATTCTTTCCAGAATCCTTGGAGGATTCTTTCCAGAATCCTTGGAGGATTCTTTCCAGAATCCTTGGAGGATTCTTTCCAGAATCCTCGGAGGATTCTTTCCAGAATCCTCGGAGGATTCTTTCCAGAATCCTCGGAGGATTCTTTCCAGAATCCTCGGAGGATTCTTTCCAGAATCCTCGGAGGATTCTTTCCAGAATCCTCGGAGGATTCTTTCCAGAATCCTCGGAGGATTCTTTCCAGAATCCTCGGAGGATTCTTTCCAGAATCCTCGGAGGATTCTTTCCAGAATCCTCGGAGGATTCTTTCCAGAATCCTCGGAGGATTCTTTCCAGAATCCTCGGAGGATTCTTTCCAGAATCCTCGGAGGATTCTTTCCAGAATCCTCGGAGGATTCTTTCCAGAATCCTCGGAGGATTCTTTCCAGAATCCTCGGAGGATTCTTTCCAGAATCCTCGGAGGATTCTTTCCAGAATCCTCGGAGGATTCTTTCCAGAATCCTCGGAGGATTCTTTCCAGAATCCTCGGAGGATTCTTTCCAGAATCCTTGGAGGATTCTTTCCAGAATCCTCGGAGGATTCTTTCCAGAATCCTCGGAGGATTCTTTCCAGAATCCTCGGAGGATTCTTTCCAGAATCCTCGGAGGATTCTTTCCAGAATCCTCGGAGGATTCTTTCCAGAATCCTCGGAGGATTCTTTCCAGAATCCTCGGAGGATTCTTTCCAGAATCCTCGGAGGATTCTTTCCAGAATCCTCGGAGGATTCTTTCCAGAATCCTTGGAGGATTCTTTCCAGAATCCTTGGAGGATTCTTTCCAGAATCCTTGGAGGATTCTTTCCAGAATCCTTGGAGGATTCTTTCCAGAATCCTTGGAGGATTCTTTCCAGAATCCTTGGAGGATTCTTTCCAGAATCCTCGGAGGATTCTTTCCAGAATCCTCGGAGGATTCTTTCCAGAATCCTCGGAGGATTCTTTCCAGAATCCTCGGAGGATTCTTTCCAGAATCCTCGGAGGATTCTTTCCAGAATCCTCGGAGGATTCTTTCCAGAATCCTCGGAGGATTCTTTCCAGAATCCTCGGAGGATTCTTTCCAGAATTCCAGAATCCTCGGAGGATTCTTTCCAGAATCCTCGGAGGATTCTTTCCAGAATCCTCGGAGGATTCTTTCCAGAATCCTCGGAGGATTCTTTCCAGAATCCTCGGAGGATTCTTTCCAGAATCCTCGGAGGATTCTTTCCAGAATCCTCGGAGGATTCTTTCCAGAATCCTTGGAGGATTCTTTCCAGAATCCTCGGAGGATTCTTTCCAGAATCCTCGGAGGATTCTTTCCAGAATCCTCGGAGGATTCTTTCCAGAATCCTCGGAGGATTCTTTCCAGAATCCTCGGAGGATTCTTTCCAGAATCCTCGGAGGATTCTTTCCAGAATCCTCGGAGGATTCTTTCCAGAATCCTCGGAGGATTCTTTCCAGAATCCTCGGAGGATTCTTTCCAGAATCCTTGGAGGATTCTTTCCAGAATCCTCGGAGGATTCTTTCCAGAATCCTCGGAGGATTCTTTCCAGAATCCTCGGAGGATTCTTTCCAGAATCCTCGGAGGATTCTTTCCAGAATCCTCGGAGGATTCTTTCCAGAATCCTCGGAGGATTCTTTCCAGAATCCTCGGAGGATTCTTTCCAGAATCCTCGGAGGATTCTTTCCAGAATCCTCGGAGGATTCTTTCCAGAATCCTCGGAGGATTCTTTCCAGAATCCTCGGAGGATTCTTTCCAGAATCCTCGGAGGATTCTTTCCAGAATCCTCGGAGGATTCTTTCCAGAATCCTCGGAGGATTCTTTCCAGAATCCTCGGAGGATTCTTTCCAGAATCCTCGGAGGATTCTTTCCAGAATCCTCGGAGGATTCTTTCCAGAATCCTCGGAGGATTCTTTCCAGAATCCTCGGAGGATTCTTTCCAGAATCCTCGGAGGATTCTTTCCAGAATCCTCGGAGGATTCTTTCCAGAATCCTCGGAGGATTCTTTCCAGAATCCTCGGAGGATTCTTTCCAGAATCCTCGGAGGATTCTTTCCAGAATCCTCGGAGGATTCTTTCCAGAATCCTCGGAGGATTCTTTCCAGAATCCTTGGAGGATTCTTTCCAGAATCCTCGGAGGATTCTTTCCAGAATCCTCGGAGGATTCTTTCCAGAATTCTTGGAGGATTCTTTCCAGAATCCTCGGAGGATTCTCCCCAGGATTTTTGGAGGATTCTCCCCAGGATTTTTGGAGGATTCTCCCCAGGATTTTTAAAAGATTCTCCATAGAATCCTTGAATGATTCTCCCTAGAATCTCTGGAGGATTTTTCCTACAATCCTTGGAGGATTCTTTCCAGAATCCTTGGAAGGTTTTCCCCAGAATCCTTGGGGAATCCTCCCCATAATCCTTTGGGGATTCTCCCCATAATCCTTGGAGGATTCTCCTCAGAATCCTCATAGGATTCTCCGCAAAATTCTCTGAGGATTCTCCCCAGAATCTCTGGAGGATTTTTCCCAGAATCCTCTTAGGATGCTTCCCAGAATCCTCGGAGGATTTTCCGCAGAATCCTCGTAGGTTTCTCCGCAGAATCCTCGGAGGATTCTTCCCAGATCCCTCGGAGGATTCTTCCCAGAATCTTCGAAGGACTCTTCCCAGAATCCTTAGAGGATTCTTCTCAGATTCCTCGTAGGAGTCTTCCCAGAATCCTTGGAGGATTCTGTTTATAATGCTTTAAGATAACATATAAAAAGGAAAAAGATGTATTTTAAATCAATTACGTTTGAAGTTGAATATTAAGGCATACCACAAAGTAGTTGCTTCTGAAGCAGCGCTAAAAAAGCACTAATACAAGCCAGTGCACAAAAGACAAATGTTGTGCTGAGCTCCATTCGCCGGCGTTCACTTCGATGCAAGAGTTTCCTTCCTCTTTCCTGATCTATCTGGCACAGTAGGTAACTTTCCCGCTGCAAGGACTACAATTTCAAACACTTGTATACCCCAGACTAGCACCACCGGCCACAGTCACAGTAAAGCGAATGATCAAACGGCAGAGAGTAATCCCAGTTTCCTCTGCAACTATGTTGCTGTTGCTGTTGCTCCTGGTCGAGGATGCCTTTGTTTCCCAAATAGTCGAAATTTTGCAGTGCCAAGAAACGAGCAGCCATCCGACGTCGTCGTCGACGACGACGTCGAGAGTCTCTATTCAAGTGACTGAGTGTTTCCTTCCGACTTTTTGCTATTTATAAACTCATTATTTACTATGTGTGCCGCCGAGTTTTGCTTTCATCCCGGAGGAGCCGGGAGCGGTGTCATGGTAAATCGCTTAAATTCGCCGGCCAACCAAACAAGCAAGCAAGGCGAGTACCAACCAGAAGCAGTCGTTCTCCCTGCTCGCGCAGTTAGTAGTAACAGCCGGCTTCCGGTTGTTCTCGAGCTGGAATAAGTTAAAACACTGGCATTCCGTTCCAACAACGCAACGGCCGGCGGGAGCCAGGTCCGCCGTGTGGTGCCACATCGCCGGTTGCACACGGAAAGTGGCCTATCTCTAGTTATGGCAAGAATTTCGCCCTGATTCGCGTAGAACGTGAGTGTGCTTCTTGTATATCTAGGAGTGAGAGCGAGAGAGAGAGAGAGAGGGTTGGTTGCCGTTCGTCGTCGCCGCGGAATTGCAGCAGCAAAAGAGGAAACAAAGTAATTCAGCCGGGCACTTGTTGTGATTTACCGTTTCCGGGACTCGGAGGATTGAGATTTACGTCGTAGTTGCTGGTTGCTTCGGCCGGCTGTAGCACTCCACTGCGCGATGCCGACTACTATCTGGAAAGATTCGAAAAAGGTCTTTTATCGGGTGGCGTACGGTTTGTATCCGTATGCAGGGCCGACAACGACGACGACGACGACGACAGGGGGTTCGTGCAGCTTGGAAGTAAATTGAATGTGACATATGATGACGGCGGTGGCCATCAGGGCGGTTTGTGTGTGGTGATTGGTAAGTTGATACGGCCAATCAAGATGTGTAAAGATATTTCGGTCAAGATCTTTAATGAACTCCATAAAGGAAATCAAGATTTCAATTCATAGTGTCGGAAAAAGGATTGAGAAAGGAGCCCTTGCAAGAATTCCCGGAGTTCTTCCAAGGGTGCTCTTCTCAATCTTTCAAGGTATTACTCGCGATGTTCTTCCTGGTATATCTTCTGGAGTTCCTTCCTGGATTCTTCCAAAGGTTCTTCCTGGAATATTTCTAGGGATTCCTCTCGGATTTCTTCAATTATTGACGTACGTAGCAACGTCCACAATCACCGAATTATGCTGGAGTTGGGCTTGCAGATCTATACTAGTAGAGGAGCTTCTGGTACATTTCCAAGTTTGTCGAATACTTTATATAAGGTCGGAATGTTTAATATGAAGTTTGTACCAACCTAACCCGGCGACATTTCTTGGAATGCACTAATCAAATGAATACCCTTATTTACCATAACATCAACAACATATCTAACATGAGCTTTCACAAATCTCCCGCAAATTATCATATCGTGGCGCCAAATTCCATGTGTCACCCATTCGCAGTGTCAGTGCCACGCCAAAATTAGATATCGATTAGCAAATTTATTCACACATCTATTTTCCCTCATGCCACCTCCCCCTATACCCACTTGAATACCCGGCGCAGAACATCCAATCCGAGAAATATGTATTGTCTTTCTGTCCATCCGTCCAAACGGTCATGATTCTACGATCAAGCAAACAATTGTGCACCATGATTCATACAAAGACACGTTTCCAACCTAGAAAGGACAACGCTGGTGGCGAGATATCGACAACCGGGCCAGCAGCAGCTCGAAACGAAGTCTGGCCATGACAAACTCATGAATTTTTATACTGCTGCTGCTGCTAGAGCTGTCCGGGCTCATCCCTTCGTATCCTCGTTCTTGTCGCGGAGGACTCCCTCCCTTATCACTACTGACAATGCGTTGGTTGGTAGTTCCAATCCATTTTTTTTTTCTCGCTCAACATACTGTTCTGCCAACGCCAACACCAAAACCGTTCGGTATTATTCTTTATTCATACAGAGAGGTTCGATTTTTTTTTTGCGTGCTCTTCCTGCATATCCGGCGTGCGCGACAGAATCGATGACAGGCAGGCGGGCGGCACGAGAATGTCGGAGGATAACAGCCCGGAATCCGGATGGGGTTTCATCCCTTCGTTCGATCGCCGGTCGATTCTGGAACGGCGTGAATGGGGCTGGTAGTATGTAATGGTAGAAGGAAACGTCGTTTAGGAATGCTTAATAATACATTAGCGGAGGTTCGTGTATTGAGAAACCGGCAGTGGTCCGAGTCAGTTGCTTGGAAAGGCTTGTCTCCTGGGAAGATGTTCAACCGGTACCCGAATGTGATTGGTCTTTATGTTGATTAACATTGCTCTTGTGGAGGAATTAGGATTAAAAACGATAATTTGGATTAACAAGAATGACATAATAAACTTGTGAGAAAAATCGCGTTCTGGTGAGATTCGAATCCACGACTCCGTATTCGCTATACCGGCGCTTTAACCAACTGAGCAGGAAATGATTCTGCGGAATAGAAAACCAAAATGACTCTGACTTTACAATTTCTACCTCAATGTTCTTAAAAAAAATCCTCCGGTAAACTTCTTTGGAGTTCCTTCGGTACCGTCAAGGCGCCATTCACCGTGGGGGCTCCATTCACCGTGTGCCTTCGAATATTTTTTCATTATTTCCATATTATGATTGAATGATATGACAATTTCCCTTCAATTTCACCAATACACCACTAATCTATTGTTACCATGTCAAAACGCTCATTAGAAACATTTAAAAGTATCATTTTGACACTAAAGTGTGTTTACATGAAGCGGGTTTCTGCTCGTTCACTGTATTCATAGTGAAAAAACGAAAACTGCGCTATCGTTATTTAAGCGATAAACTAAATGTAGTTACGTTTTTATTCCACCAAGAAGCAATTAAATTCACATATCAGGTATGTATTTTGCATTACCGAAGTAAGTTTAACAAGGAAGTACGATTACTCGTATTTTTTAATTGAAACAAAAAGGCACGGTAAATGGGTACCCTAAAAATCAAAGGTCTCCATTCACCGTGCCCTATATTGTCCCATATATCTAGAAAACATCGAAAATTTGAACATTCGTTTTTCTAATAAAATCTTGCAAGTTGTTACTTGAAATGAATTTAAACGAAGAAAATTCCCTTGGCTGGGTTGTTTTCATCATTTTTAAACAAAGTAGAATAAAATTTCTCATACACGGTGATTGGGTCCCTACTACCACGGTGAATGGTGACCTACCACGGAATTAGGCGACCCTACTACCCTTTACTAATTGTACTATATCACCAAATTTTGTGAAAAATTTTCTACTTCTGTGGATATTGCTTTAAGTTTAACCTATAATGAAGGCAATTAAAAGCGGCACCAACAATGTTTATAAGACTGGTGTCAAATGACAGCCCTTATTTGCCCCGAATGCTCTTAGATCCACGGTGAATGGTGCATTGACGGTAATTTCTTCAGGAACCGTTTGGTATTTTTTGTGAGATATCTTCGAAAATGTCTTGAGTTTTTATGGCAAGTCTTCAGAAACCTTCTGGCATTATTTTAGGTACCTCCGGAAATTTCCTAAAGAGTTTCTATGGCTATTCCTATAGAGATTCCTTCAATAATATCTAAACAAATTTTTGAGGAATTTTCCATATTGTTGAGGGTTTTCTCCAACAGTTTATTAGGAATAACATCTGCAATTCATTTATTAATTTCGCCGATGATTTTTTTTAGAAATTTCTCTGACAATTCATTTAAAAATTTCTCCTGTAAATCCTCCCGAAAATGCTCACAAGTTTCTGCAATTTAAAATGATCGCTGAAGGCAGATAGTTGCAGGACAAGACATGACGACCGTAATGCACAGAACATAGCGACCGTAACATACAGTAAAACACTTCAACTAACCATTTGTTTTTTGTTTTCTTTTTATTTCAGGTAAGCGCAATGATTCGATTGAAATTATAGATAAGTATGTGCTTTACATGATGGCGCCCATATTTACGACTCAGTTGGAAAACACACGGTTATTCAGTAATCCTGGCCATTTTGCTGCCTGTTGATTGGATTTCTGTAGGAAATATGTGAGAATTCTTCTCAGAATCCTGAGATGATTCTTCTCAGAATTTTGCAAGGATTTTTCTTAGAATCTTGAGAGGATTCTTCAAAGAATCCTACGAAGATTCTACTCAGAATCCGGTTGGATTCTTCTCCGAATCCAAAGTGTTTTTTTTTTCAGAACTCTGTGCAAATTATTATTATTATTATTATTATTTTTCAATATCAATTCAATATTAATTATCAATATCCAGTGAAAATTTTTCTTTTTCATTCTTTTCTGAATCCTGAGAGAATTCTACTTTGAATCCTGAGAGAATTCTTCTCAGGGTCCTGAGGGGATTTTTTCCAGAATCCTGAAATGATTGCTCTCTGAACCCTGCGATAATTCTTCTCAGAATTTTGCAAGGATTTTTCCCAGAATTCTGAGAGTATTCTTCAAAGAATCCTACGAAGATTCAACTAAGAATCCTGTTGGATTCTTCTCAGAATCCAAATGGTTTTTTTAGAACTCTAAGGGCCAATTTCTTCACCTCGGCTTAACCGGTAAGCCAGGCTTACCCATACAGTTAAACCTGGCTTAACGCTTAAGCCAGGGTGAAGAAATCGCCCCTAAGCGAATTATTATCAAAATCCAGTGAAAATTTTTCTCCGAATTATAAGACGATTCTTATCGGAAACCTGAGAGGATTTTTCTCAAAATCCTGGGGCATTCTTTTCTTAATCCTGAGAGAATTCTACTTAGAATCCTGAGAGGATTCTTCTCAGAGTCCTGAGAGGATTATTTCCAGAATCCTGAAAGGATTGCTCTCAGAACCCTGCGATGATTGTTCTCAGAATTTTGCAAGGATTTTTCCCAGAATCCTGAGAGGATTTTTCAAAAAATCCTACGAAGATTCTACTCAGAATCCTGTTGGGTTCTTCTCAGAGTCCAAAGTGTTTTTTTTCGGAACTCAGAGCGAATTATTACCAAAATCCAGTGAACATTTTTCTACGAATCATAAGACAACTCTTTTCTAAATCCTGAGAGAATTCTACTTGGAATCCTGAGGGGATTCTTCTCAGAGTCCTGAGAGCATTTTTTCCTAAAAGGATTGCTCTCAGAACCCTGCGAGAATTCTTCCCAGAATCCTGCGAAGATTCTTCTCAGAGTCCTGAGAGGATTCTTCTCAGAATCCTGAGAGAATTCTTCTCAGAGTCCTGAGAGGATTCTTCTCAGAATCCTGAGAGAATTCTTCTCAGAATCCTAAGAGAATTCTTCTCAGAATCCTAAGAGAATTCTTCTCAGAATCCTTAGAGAATTCTTCAAAGAATCCTGAGTGAATTCTTCTCAGAATCCTGAGAGGATTCTTCTCAGAATCTTGAGAGGATTCCTCTCAGAATCCTGAGAGAACTCTTCTCAGAATCCTGAGGGGATTCTCCTCAGAATCCTGAGAGGATTCTTCTCAGAATCCTGAGAGGATTCTTCTCAGAATCCTGAGAGGATTCTTCTCAGAATCCTGAGAGGATTCTTCTCAGAATCCTGAGCGGATTCTTCTCAGAATCCTGAGAGGATTCTACTCAGAATCCTGAGAGGATTCTTCTCAGAATCCTGAGAGGATTCTTCTCAGAATCCTGAGATGATTCCTCTCAGTATCCTGAGAGAATTCTTCTCAGAATCCTGAAAAGAGTTTTCTCAGAATCCTGAGAGGATTCTTCTCAGAATCCTGAGAGGATTCTTCTCAGAATCCTGAGAGGATTCTTCTCAGAATCCTGAGAGGATTCTTCTCAGAATCCTGAGAGGATTCTTCTCAGAATCCTGAGAGGATTCATCTCAGAATGCTGAGAGGATTCTTCTCAGAATCCTGAGAGGATTCTTCTCAGAATCCTGAGAGGATTCTTCTCAGAATCCTGAGAGGATTCTTCTCAGAATCCTGAGAGGATTCTTCTCAGAATCCTGAGAGGATTCTTCTCAGAATCCTGAGAGGATTCTTCTCAGAATCCTAAGAGGATTCTTCTCAGAATCCTGAGAGGATTCTTCTCAGAATCCTGAGAGGATTCTTCTCAGAATCCTGAGAGGATTCTTCTCAGAATCCTGAGAGGATTCTTCTCAAAATCCTGAGAGGATTCTTCTCAGCATCCTGAGAGGATTCTTCTCAGCATCCTGAGAGGATTCTTCTCAGAATCCTGAAAGGATTCTTCTCAGAATCATGAGAGGATTAATCGCAGCATCCTGAGAGGATTCTTCTCAGAATCCTGAGAGGATTTTTCTCAGAATCGTGAGAGGATTCTTCTCAGAATCCTGAGAGGATTCTTCTCAGAATCCTGAGAGCATTCTTCTCGGAATCCTGAGAGGATTCTTCTCAGAATCCTGAGAGGATTCTTCGCAGAATCCTGAGAGGATTCTTCGCAGCATCCTGAGAGGATTCATCGCAGAATCCTGTGAGGATTCATCGCAGCATCCTGAGAGGATTCATCGCAGAATCCTGAGAGGATTCATCGCAGAATCCTGAGAGGATTCATCGCAGAATCCTGAGAGGATTCTTCTCAAAATCCTGAGAGGATTCTTCTCAGAATCCTAAGAGGATTCTTCTTAGAATCCTGAGTGGAATCTTCTCAGAATCCTAAGAGGATTCTTCTCAAAATCCTGAGAGGATTCTTCTCAGAATCCTGAGATGATTCTTCTCAGAATCTTATGAGGATTCTTCTCAAAATCCTGAGAGGATTCTTCTCAGAATCCTGAGAGGATTCTTCTCAGAATCATGAGAGGATTCTTCTCAGAATCATGAGAGGATTCATCGCAGCATCCTGAGAGGATTCTTCTCAGAATCCTGAGAGGATTCTTCTCAGAATCCTGAGAGGATTCTTCTCAGAATCCTGAGAGGATTATTCTCAGAATCCTGAGAGCATTCTTCTCGGAATCCTGAGAGGATTCTTCTCAGAATCCTGAGAGGATTCTTCGCTGAATCCTGAGAGGATTCATCGCAGAATCCTGAGAGGATTCATCGCAGGATCCTGAGAGGGTTCTTCTCAGAATCCTGAGAGGATTCTTCTCAGAATCCTAAGAGGATTCTTCTTAGAATCCTGAGAGGATTCATCGCACAATCTGAGATGATTCTTCTCAGAATCCTGAGAGGATTCTTCTCAGAATCTTATGAGGATTCTTCTCAAAATCCTGAGAGGATTTTTCTCAGCATCCTGAGAGGATTCTTCTCAGAATCCTGAGAGGATTCTTCTCGGAATCCTGAGAGGATTCTTCTCGGAATCCTGAGAGGATTCTTCTGAGAATCCTGAGAGGATTCTTCGCAGAATCCTGAGAGGATTCTTCGCAGAATCCTGAGAGGATTCTTCGCAGAATCCTGTGAGGATTCTTCGCAGAATCCTGAGAGGATTCTTCGCAGAATTCTGAGAGGATTTTTCGCAGAATCCTGAGAGGATTCTTCGCAGAATCCTGAGAGGATTCTTCGCAGAATCCTGAGAGGATTCATCGCAGAATCCTGAGAGGATTCATCGCAGAATCCTGAGAGGATTCATCGCAGAATCCTGAGAGGATTCATCGCAGAATCCTGAGAGGATTCTTCTCAGAATCCTGCGAGGATTCTTCTCAGAATCCTAAGAGGATTCTTCTTAGAATCCTGAGTGGATTCTTCTCAGAATCCTGAGAGGATTCTTCTCAGAATCTTATGAGGATTCTTCTCAAAATCCTGAGAGGATTCTTCTCAGCATCCTGAGAGGATTCTTCTCAGAATCCTGAAAGGATTCTTCTCAGAATCATGAGAGGATTCATCGCAGCATCCTGAGAGGATTCTTCTCAGAATCGTGAGAGGATTCTTCTCAGAATCCTGAGAGGATTCTTCTCAGAATCCTGAGAGGATTCTTCTCAGAATCATGAGAGGATTCTTCTCAGAATCCTGAGAGCATTCTTCTCGGAATCCTGAGAGGATTCTTCTTAGAATCCTGAGAGGATTCTTCTCAGAATCCTGAGAGGATTCTTCTCAGAATCTTATGAGGATTCTTCTCAAAATCTTATGAGGATTCTTCTCAAAATCCTGAGAGGATTCGTCTCAGCATCCTGAGAGGATTCTTCTCAGAGTCCTGTGAGGATTCTTCTCAGAATCATGAGAGGATTCATCGCAGCATCCTGAGAGGATTCTTCGCAGAATTCTGAAAGAATTCTTCGCAGAATCATGAGAGGATTCTTCGCAGCATCCTGAGAGGATGCTTCGCAGAATCCTGAGAGGATTCTTCACAGAATCCTGAGAGGATTCTATGCAGAATCCTGAGAGGATTCTTCGCAGAATCCTGAGAGGATTCTTCTCAAAATCCTGAGAGGATTCTTCTCAGAATCCTGAGAGGATTCTTCCCAGAATCCTGAGAGGATTCTTCCCAGAATCCTGAGAGGATTCTTCCCAGAATCCTGAGAGGATTCTTCCCAGAATCCTGAGAGGATTCTTCCCAGAATCCTGAGAGGATTCTTCCCAGAATCCTGAGAGGATTCTTCTCAGAATCCTGGGAGGATTCTTTTCAGAATCCTGGGAGGATTCTTTTCAGAATCCTGGGAGGATTCGTTTCAGAATCCTGAGAGGATTCTTTTCAGAATCCTGAGAGGATTCTTTTCAGAATCCTGAAAGGATTCTTCTCATATCCTGAGAGGATTCTTCTCAGAATCCTGTGAGGATTCTTCTCAGAATCCTGTGAGGATTCTTCTCAGAATCCTAAGACAGAGGATTCTTGTCGGAATCCTGAGAGGATTCTTGTCAGAATCCTGAGAGGATTCTTGTCAGAATCCTGAGAGGATTTTTCTCAGCATCCTTAGAGGATTGTTCTCAGAATTCAGAGAGGATTCTTCTCAGAATCCTGAGAGGATTCTCCTCAGAATCTTTAGAGGATTCTGGTTAGAATCCTGAGAGGTTCTGGTCAGAATCCTGTGAGGATTCTGGTCAGAATCCTGTAAGGATTCTTCTCAGAATCCTGTGAGGATTCTTCTCAGAATCTTGTGAGGATTTTTCTTAGAATCCTGTGAGGATTTATCTCAGAATCTTGAGAGGATTCTTCTCAGAATCCTGTGAGGATTCTTCTAAAAATCCTGTGAGGATTCTTCTAAAAATCCTGTGAGGATTCTTCTAAAAATCCTGAGAGGATTCTTCTCAAAATCCTGCGAGGATTCTTCTCAGAATCCTGCGAGGATTCTTCTCAGAATCCTGCGAGGGTTCTTCTCAGAATCCTGCGAAGATTCTTCTCAGAGTCCTGCGAGGATTCTTCTCAGAATGCTGAAAGGATTCGCTCCATAAAGCTGAAAGGATTTTTCTCAGAATGCTGAAAAGATTCTTCTCAGAATGCTGAAAGGATACTTCTCAGAATTCTGAGAGGATTCTCATCAGAATGCTGGCAGGATACTTCTCAGAATGCTGAAAGGATACTTCTTAGAATGCTTTAAGGATCCTGCGAGGATTCTTCTCTGAATCCTGCGAGGATTCTTCACTGAATCCTGCGAGGATTCTTCTCAGAATCCTGCGAGGATTCTTCTCAGAATCCTGCGTGGATTCTTCTCAGAATCCTGCGGGGTTTCTTCTCAGAATCCTGCGAGGATCCTACTCAGTATTCTGCGAGGATTATTTTCAGAATCCTGCGAGGATGCTTATCAGAATCCTGCGAGGATTCTCATCAGAATCCTGCAAGGATTCTCATCAGAATCCTGCGAGTATTCTCATCAGAATTCTGCGAGGATTCTCATCAGAATACTGCGAGGATTCTCATCAGAATCCTGCGTGGATTCTCAGCAGAATCCTGCGTGAATTCTCAGCAGAATCCTGCGAGAATGCTTCTCAGAATCCGGCGAGGATTCTCATCAGAATCCTGCGAGGATTCTTCTCAGAACCCTGAGAGGATTCTTCTCAGAATCCAGAGAGAATTCTCATCAGAATGCTGCGAGGATTCTTATCAGAATCCTGCGAGTATTCTCATCAGAATCCTGCGAGGATTCTCATCAGAATCCTGCGAGGATTCTCATCAGAATCCTGCGAGGATTCTCATCAGAATCCTGCGAGGATTCTCATCAGAATCCTGCGAGGATTCTCATCAGAATCCTGCGAGTATTCTCATCAGAATCCTGCGAGGATTCTCATCAGAATCCTGCGAGGATTCTCATCAGAATCCTGCGAGGATTCTTCTCAGAACCCTGAGAGGATTCTTCACAGAATCCTGAGAAGATTCTTCTCAGAAGGGTTCTTCTCAGAATCCAGAGAGAATTCTCCTCAGAATTCAGAGATCCCTTTGAGCATTCCTTCCAAGAACCCTCAAAGGATCCTCAGTCATATAACATTTTCCTTGTTCTGATGGTTGCTATATGTTACGGTTGTTAGTCCATCCCGGGATCATCTTATTAGTTTTCTAGACAAATTTTTGCTTCAACATTTTCACTTGGCACTTGATTCTGACAACTCCGCTCCAATCCACTTGTCGTTACCGACGACTGTCCCGGCTCAACCGGCTACCAACGCAGTGTGCAACCTACCACTAGCCAGCCAACGCGAGCGCGCTAGATTGATTGATGCAGCGACCGGGTAGACAGCATTTCAACAAACAGCAGTCCGGGCGTTGGCCGCCACCGGAGCGTGAAACCAAACGTGACGGTGCGTAAGGTCCGCCGACGGATTTCTAGAAGACCGGGTTCTGGTGCTTGGTCCAACACCGCACGACGACACCCGACGCGCCCCAACTGACGAAAGCAATTGCGTGTGAAATGTGTGCCACTGCCGCCGTCGCCAACGCCAGTGGATAGATATTTTCGCCGAAAGGTTTATGACGGGGTGACACAGTACTGTCACAGCGCATTGGTGGCGTTCCGTGACACGCACGATGTAATTTATTTCGAAAACATGCGGATGGACTATCTTAGCATGGGGCACTGCTCTGGGCTGGCGGTTTTGATTGGCACTAACAAGTGGTGGTTTGGTGAATGTGTGCCTCTGTTGAGTTTAGTTTGGAAAAGGAGGAAATCAGTGGGTAAAAGCACTGTCAATTACGGTGGTCAATTGTCCTAGGCAGATATCAAATGAGCGTGTAAATTCATAAATTAGAGAAACTTTGTTGCGACTCTCTTGCAGGCAGAAACCGAAGACAGTCACTAACAGAGCTACTGTGTCATTCTTATAGATGCTATCAGGATCAGGACTCTGAGTATTCAATACTCAGAGGATAATGACGATCTCGGAATTCCCGGAATGTGGAAATTCAGTAAAGGACAAATCTCAATTAAATCTTAATCTAACGACTATCCAGTGAGTATTCTGAAGACAATCCTGAGGACATTCTAAAGACAATTTTTAGTGGATTTTGTTTTTGGATTTGGCTGGATACTGGCTCTAGGACTCCAAAAAGAAAATATTTGATTCATAAGTTTTCATTCAAAAAAGGACGACAATGAACTTTCTTAGACGAAAAAACAGTATAACAGTAGAATCCATTATCTTCCCGGAGTGCTAATTAAATGTAGAGGCCATAATTTTTCGAGTGCAGCATCCCCCCAGCTGAATATCATTCTCGAAAGAGCAAAGCCTTTGAATACACAAACCATTCCCACCTTAGTGTGATACTTTTCCTCTATTTGCCGTAGCGCTGCTGGTTGGCTGCATCCCTCCGCACTTAGGTCACTAGGCATAAGGTCCCAAAAGCTGGGGCACACTAACAACGCAAAGCGGTGGTGGCGACGGCGGCGCATAGATAAATTTTGCAACTACGACTAATTTTCACGAGCAATTACCAGCCATATATTGCAGAGTTGGGGGGGTGAACACGACCTACGCCGCCACGCCGCGTCGCGCCGAGGGACAGAGAGATTGCATCGCGTGTGCCCCGTATTTAGTAGGTGTCCTCGTACTACTACTCTGTACTCTGGTCGGTCTTACGAGCGCGGGGCGGTAGTGAAAGATTCTGCTACAACACTATTATCACACGCCGCGACGGGTGCACAAGCAAGAACCGTCGACGGTCTGTTTGTTTGCTGCTGCAGCGGGATAAAATTTATAAAACGATTTGCTGTCTGTTATAAATAGGCGTCGCCGGCAACGACGACGCCGCTACGCCAAAAACACTAACGGTCCGTTTCTAATGTAGAGAGAGGCACGTGAAGCACTTGAAAGTGCGCCAAAGTGGCTCAGGCAGGGCAATAAATTTGATCGAATGGTGATATAAACAGGTGATTCACCCGTCACTGTTGACAAGTTAGGTGGTGGCAAATCAGAGAAGTTTGCCGTAAGATTTATGGTTGGGCACCGAAGGGTGTTTGCAGATTATCGCCAGGAGATTTGATTCTAAACGGGCATAGATTGGAAGTGGAAAACCTATTTCGAGGACTAACTTTCCGGTGGATTCTGGGGACTAATCTCGATAGAATTCTGTACGTCAATCCTTGGAGGATTTTGTGGATCGGTACAAAAAGGAATCTAAGGCCCAAGCCTCACAGGATTCTGCAGATTACTGAATTCCCTAAAAATTCTGAGGACTAGGACTAATCCACAGAGAAATCGAACAGCTAATCTACTACTACTATTAATGAAGATGATTCTCAGAATCCCAAGAGGATTTTTCTCAGAATCCCGAGAGGATTCTTCTCAGAATCCCGAGAGGATTCTTCTCAGAATCCCGAGAGGATTCTTCTCAGAATCCCGAGAGGATTCTTATCAGAATCCCGAGAGGATTCTTCTCAGAATCCCGAGAGGACCCTTCTCAGAATCCCGAGAGGATTCTTCTCAGAATCCCGAGAGGATTCTTCTCAGAATCCCGAGAGGATTCTTCTCAGAATCCCGAGAGGATTCTTCTCAGAATCCCGAGAGGATTCTTCTCAGAATCCCGAGAGGATTCTTCCCACCCAAGTAACAATGATAGCTGAATAACAGCTTATTCAGCCTAAAATTTTAAAATTTGGCTTAAGGGCAGTTTGTTCACCCTTTGTACAACAAAAATGTTTGTTGGGCAGAATCCCGAGAGGATTCTTCTCAAAATCCCGAGAGGATTCTTCTCAGAATCCCGAGAGGATTCTTCTCAGAATCCCGAGAGGATTCTTCTCAAAATCCCGAGAGGATGCTTCTCAGAATCCCGAGAGGATTCTGCTCAGAATCCCGAGAGGATTCTGCTCAGAATCCCGAGAGGATGCTTCTCAGAATCCCGAGAGGATTCTGCTCAGAATCCCGAGAGGATTCTGCTCAGAATCCCGAGAGGATTCTGCTCAGAATCCCGAGAGGATTCTGCTCAGAATCCCGAGAGGATTTTGCTCAGAATCCCGAGAGGATTCTGCTCAGAATCCCGAGAGGATTCTACTCAGAATCCCGAGAGGATTCTGCTCAGAATCCCGAGAGGGTTCTGCTCAGAATCCCGAGAGGATTCTGCTCAGAATCCCGAGAGGATTCTTCTCAAAATCCCGAGAGGATTCTTCTCAGAACCCTGAGAGGATTCTTCTCAGAACCCCGAGAGGATTCTGCTCAGAATCCCGAGAGGATTCTTCTCAGAATCCCAAGAGGATTCTTCTCAGAATCCCGAGAGGATTCTTCTCAGAATCCCGAAAGGATTTTTCTCAGAATCCCGAGAGGATTTTTCTCAAAATCCTGAGAGGATTCTTCTCACAATCCCGAGAGATTTCTTCTCAGAATCCCGAGAGGATTCTGCTCAGAATCCCGAGAGGATTCTGCTCAGAATCCCGAGAGGATTCTGCTCAGAATCCCGAGAGGATTCTGCTCAGAATCCGAGAGGATTCTGCTCAGAATCCGAGAGGATTCTGCTCAGAATCCCGAGAGGATTCTTCTCACAATCCCGAGAGGATTCTGCTCAAAATCCCGAGAGGATTCTGCTCAGAATCCCAAGAGGATTCTGCTCAGAATCCCGAGAGGATTCTGCTCAGAATCCCGAGATGATTCTGCTCAGAATTCCGAGAGGATTCTGCTCAAAATCCCGAGAGGATTCTGCTCAGAATCCGAGAGGATTCTGCTCAGAATCCGAGAGGATTCTGCTCAGAATCCCGAGAGGATTCTGCTCAGAATCCCGAGAGGATTCTGCTCAGAATCCCGAGAGGATTCTGCTCAGAATCCCGAGAGGATTCTTCTCACAATCCCGAGAGGATTTTGCTCAGAATCCCGAGAGGATTCTGCTCAGAATCCCGAGAGGATTCTGCTCAGAATCCCGAGAGGATTCTGCTCAGAATCCCGAGAGGATTCTGCTCAGAATCCCGAGAGGATTCTTCTCAGAATCCCGAGAGGATTCTGCTCAGAATCCCGAGAGGATTCTTCTCAGAATCCCGAGAGGATTCTGTTCAGAATCCCGAGAGGATTCTGTTCAGAATCCCGAGAGGATTCTGTTCAGAATCCCGAGAGGATTCTGCTCAGAATCCCGAGAGGATTCTGCTCAGAATCCCGAGAGGATTCTGCTCAGAATCCCGAGAGGATTCTGCTCAGAATCCCGAGAGGATTCTGCTCAGAATCCCGAGAGGATTCTGCTCAGAATCCCGAGAGGATTCTGCTCAGAATCCCGAGAGGATTCTGCTCAGAATCCCGAGAGGATTCTGCTCAGAATCCCGAGAGGATTCTGCTCAGAATCCCGAGAGGATTCTGCTCAGAATCCCGAGAGGATTCTGCTCAGAATCCCGAGAGGATTCTGCTCAGAATCCCGAGAGGATTCTGCTCAGAATCCCGAGAGGATTCTGCTCAGAATCCCGAGAGGATTCTGCTCAGAATCCCGAGAGGATTCTTCTCAGAACCCCGAGAGGATTCTGCTCAGAATCCCGAGAGGATTCTGCTCAGAATCCCGAGAGGATTCTTCTCAGAATCCTGTGAGGATTCTTCTCAGAATCCTGTGAGGATTTTTCTCAGAATCCTGTGAGGATTCTTCTCAGAATCCTGTGAGGATTCTTCTCAGAATCCTGTGAGGATTCTTCTCAGAATCCTGTGAGGATTCTTCTCAGAATCCTGTGAGGATTCTTCTCAGAATCCTGTGAGGATTCTTCTCAGAATCCTGAGAGGATTCTTCTCAGAATCCTGTGAGGATTCTTCTCAGAATCCTGTGAGGATTCTTCTCAGAATCCTGTGAGGATTCTTCTCAGAATCCTGTGAGGATTCTTCTCAGAATCCTGTGGAGATTCTTCTCAGAATCCTGTGGAGATTCTCCTCAGAATCCTGTGAGAATTCTTCTCAGAACATTGTGAGGATTCTTCTCAGAATGCTGTGAGGATTCTTCTCAGAATCCTGTGAGGATTCTTCTCAGAATTCTGTGAGGATTCTTCTCAGAATCCTGTGAGGATTCTTCTCAGAATCCTGTGAGGATTCTTCTCAGAATCCTGTGAGAATTCTTCTCAGAATCCTGTGAGGATTCTTCTCAGAATCCTGTGAGGATTCTTCTCAGAATCCTGTGAGGATTCTTCTCAGAATCCCGAGAGGATTGTTCTCAGAATCCCGAGAGGATTCTTCTCTGAATTCCGAGAGGATTCTTCTCAGAATCCAGAGAGGGTTCTCCTCCGAATCCTCTCGGGATTCTTCTCAGAATCCTGTGAGGATTTTTGTCAAGAATCCTGTGAGGATTCTTCTCAGATTTCTGTGAGGATTCTTTTCAGAATCATGTTAGGATTCTTCTCAGATTTCTGCGAGGTTTCTTCTCAGAATCCTGTGAGGATTCGTCTCTGAATCCTGTGAGAATTCTTCTCAGAATCCTAGTCTTGGAAAAATTAAGAACTCTCAGTAAAAAAAAAATCATTAAATATCTTGTAGATAAACATCTTTGCAGATGTTCCCTTCAATTTCATCAGTAAACTGCACTTAAATCTAATGCAAAGCGATTTAAATCGACTCTCCACTTCACTAGACCACGTCAAACCGCTTCCATTGCGAGCAAATTAACGCAAATTGCTCGACAACAAATTTACAACCAATTATAAATTCAAATTAATAACATAATGAAGAGCCATCATCTTTACACAAAACATCGAATCCATTATCCAGCGACGAACGGCGGTTTGTGGCTCTTGGCTCTCGGCTCTCGGCTCTCATTGAATAGCCCTCGGCCTCATAGCTTAGCCATTGACTGATGGAGTAACCTCGTCCTGGTGAATAATAATGGGAAAAAAGTGAATCGAGGCCAGACAAGTATAGTATACGTACCGGGGAAAACATCGCCCGCTGATGTCCGGTGCGGTCCTCTTCAAAACCTTCCCCGGCGTCGTCATAAAACGCCGGGTACCAAGAAGGTGATGACGACGGACGGGGCAACGGCGGTGAACAGTAGTCACCGGGCGTAAAAGTCGAGTTTATCTCCGCCTCATTTTGTGGCCAGAGGGCAATCCTTTACATTCACACAGAGTCAGAGAAACTACCGTCCGTCGTCGTCCGTCGGTTCGGTGGACTTTACCCTTTTCTATTACCTGGCTGGACTCGTCGACTTACATTGAGGTTGTCCTTGTTGTTGTTGTGGTTGCTATTCTTGGCAAACAAGGAAGATGGATGCACTCTACCTTTCGCCTTATCGTCTTGGTGCGGCTGTCAGGGCGCTATCGTGAATGCCGCCGTAGGAGGAAAAAAATGTGAATTCAAAAAATTTGAATAAAAATTCACTCGAGAACATGCAATCCAACGGTCAACCACGACTCAACTAGAGGTATATGTGCGACGACCTAGCCTAGACTGGAGCGTTGTCGTCCGTTCGCTTGGGTGGTTGTTGGTCAGACTTTATGTACCTGCTGCAGCCCCGCACATGGACCGGGTTAATTTTCTCGAGAGAGAGACTTTCCATTGCTGTTTCCCGAAAAGAATGGGATCCTAGAAGCTGGCTGGCTGGTGGTCAGCGGCAGCAACGACCACCAAACCGACCGACCTCCTATCAAGCGATGTTGGATTATCCTCTTTACCGTCCGTGAATGGCAGCAAGGATAATTCTATTGGCCGGGCCCGGTTCGGTGCTTGAAAGGGGGACTCTTTTGTATGTTTTGATGTAATTACAACGTAATTATTTGTAATGGTTCACTTCTAGTAGGGTGCTTGCAGGGGGAAATAAATCAGTTGGTGTACGATGTGGTGCTGTGCATACTTAGCTGACGGGGAAGGAAGCGTATAAATTTGATGAATTTGAAAATAATGAGTTGTAATTTAATTCCATGATTAGCATGTTCGAAGGAATGGAGAAAAGTGGTGCATGCTGAAGTGAAATGGAGTAAAGGGCATTCTAGTACTTGCAATTCATTCGACAATGTTCTTTATTAAAACCCTAAAATTGCACACCCGCTAAGAGCGCCGTTTCTGTTAAAAATTATCTCAGTTCATTAAAAATTAAAGCACTTGGAAGATTGTTTTGGCTATCTTAACATTGGTCTCTGTAGGTGGTAATTAGAATCCACAAAGGGAATATTTTAAGGGCATCATTTGAGAATTACCTTCAGTATTCTTTGAGGATTGTCTGTAGAATTCATTGAGGTTTACCCTCAGAAACCTTCGCGAATCGTGTTCGCAGATTCCTCTAAGTCTAAAGATTGTCCTAAAAATCATGTGGACTCTGCTAGGAACGTTTTTAAAAGTTGTCTGCAAAATCCTTTGAGGATTATCTTCAGAATCCTTTGAGTATGATTCCTAAGCTTCTTTGAGGGTTGTCCTATGAATCCTCTGAAAATTATGTTCAGAATTATTTGCGGATTTTCTGCAGAATTCGCTGTGGCTTGTTCTTAGAAGATTCTGAAGATTGTGCTCAGAGTCCTCTGAGGGTTTTCCTCAAAAACCCCTGCGAACTGTGCTTAGAATCCCCGGAGAATTATCTACAGAATCTTCTGGGTATCATCCTTAGAGTCCTCTGAAACTTCTCTTAGAATCCTCTGAATATCTCAGGAACCTCTGAGGATTGTCTGCAGAGTCCTCTGCAGATTTTCCTCAAGATTCTCAGAAAATTGCGCTCATAACCCTCCGATCCTGAATACCCACATCTTATAACAGCTATGACTATATGGGCCCAAGAGAAATGCTCTCTATTTGTGTATTAGGATATTTTGAAAAGCGTTTCTGAACTCCGGAAATTTCTTTAGGATTGCTTCAAGAATTCCTTCAGGAGTTCCTGCAAATTCCGAGGGAGTTTTCCGGGATTTCCTGCATAAGTTCATTGTAAATTTCTTCAGGAGTTTCTCAGGAATTCCCAAGAAACTCCGCTAGAAATTTCTGAGGAACTCCTGAAGAAATGTCTTACACTCCTTCAAGACTCCCGAGAGGCTACTGAAGAATTGTTCTAAAAACTCCTGCAGAAAATTCCGAGGAGCTCCTGGAGGAATTTCCGGGTAAATCTCAGAGGAATCCCCTAGAAAATCCTGAAGGAATTCCTAAAAAGTCACGGAGAAATTCCCAAGAAAATCCTGAAAACCCGAGGAACTCCTAAAGAAATTCTCGATAAGCTCCTGGGGGAATTCTCGAGGAACTCCTGGGGGAATTCCCGAGAAGAACTCCTGGGGGAATTCCTGGAAAAAAATCCCGAGAAACTCCTGGAAAAATTTCGAGGGAAATGGAGGAAATCTCCAGGAATTCCTCAAGAAATGTTTTACAAACTCATTTCGAAGTTCCCGAGAAACTCCTGAAGAATAGTCCTAAAAACTCTTGCGAAAATTTCCTTGTAAGTCCTTAAGGAATTTCCAGGGAAATCCTGGAAAAATTCTTAAGAAAATCCTTGAGAAATTCCCAAAAAATTCATAGAGGAATTCCCGAGGAACTATTAAAAAAATTTTCGAGGAACTCCTGGAAGAATTCCCGAGGAACTCCCTGGGGAATTTTTTCCTTGGAAGAAGAATTGCTGGGGAAATCCAGGAGGAATTCCCAGAGAAATCCTGAAGGAATTCTTGAGGAAGCTTTGGAGGAATCGCCGATGAATTCCTGGAGGAAATCCCGAGGAACTCCTCAATAAATGTTTTGCAAAATCCTGTAGAACTTCCTGAGAAACTGCTGAAGAATTGTCCTGAAAACTCCTGCGAAAATTTCCGTAGAACTCCTGGAAGAATTTCAGGGGAAATCCTGGAAGAATTTCAGGGGAAATCCTGGAGGAATTTCCAAGGAAATCCTGGAGGTATTCCGGAGGAGCTCCTGGAGGAATTCCCGAGGAATTCTCATGGAACTCCTGAAGGAATTCCCGAGGAACTTCTAGAGGAATTCCCAAGGAACTCCAAGGGGAATTCTCGAGGAAATCCCGGTGAAATCTCCGAGGAACTCCAGGGGGAATTCCCGAGGAACTCCAGGGGAATTCCCGAGGAATTCCAGGCGGAATTCCCGAGGAACTCCTGGAGGAATTTCCGAGGAACTCCTGGAGGAATTCCCGAGGAACTCCTGGATGAATTCCCGAGAAATTCCTGGAGGAATTCCCGAGGAACTCTTGGAGGAATTCCCGAGGAACTCCTGGAGAAATTCTCGAGGAACTCCTGGATGAATTCCCGAGAAATTCCTGGAGGAATTCCCGAGGAAATCCTGGAGAAGTTCCCGAGGAACTACTGGAGGAATTTTCGAGGAACACCTAGAGGAATTCCAGAGGAACTCCTGGAAGAATTCCCGAGGAACTCCCTGGGGAAATTTTCCTTGGAAGAAGAATTGCTGGGGAAATCCAGGAGGAATTCCCAAAGAAATCCTGAAGGAATTCTTGAGGAAGCTTTGGAGGAATCAGCGATTAATTCCTGGAGGAAATCCCGAGGAACTCCTCAAGAAATGTTTTGCAAAATCCTGTAGAACTTCCCGCGAAACTCCTGAAGAATTGTCCTGAAAACTCCTGCGAAAATTTCCGTAGAACTCCTGGAAGAATTTCAGGGGAAATCCTGGAGGAATTTCCAAGGAAATCCTGGAGGTATTCCGGAGGAACTCCTGGAGGAATTCTCATGGAACTCCTGAAGGAATTCCCGAGGAACTTCTAGAGGAATTCCCAAGGAACTCCAAGGGGAATTCTCGAAGAAATCCCGGAGAAATCTCCGAGGAACTCCAGGGGGAATTCCCGAGGAACTCCAGGGGGAATTCCCGAGGAATTCCAGGCGGAATTCCCGAGGAACTCCTGGAGGAATTTCCGATGAACTCCTGGAGAAATTCCCGAGGAACTCCTGGAGGAATTCCCGAGAAACTCCTGGAGGAATTCCCGAGGAAATCCTGGAGAAGTTCCCGAGGAACTCCTGGAGGAATTCCCGGAGGAATTCCCGAGGAACTCCTGGAGGAATTCCCGAGGAACTCCTGGAGGAATTCCCGAGGAACTCCTGGAGGAATTCCCGAGGAACTCCTGGAGGAATTCCCGAGGAACTCCTGGAGGAATTCCCGAGGAACTCCTGGAGGAATTCCCGAGGAACTCCTGGAGGAATTCCCGAGGAACTCCTGGAGGAATTCCCGAGGAACTCCTGGAGGAATTCCCGAGGAGCTCCTGGAGGAATTCCCGAGGAACTCCTGGAGGAATTCCCGAGGAACTCCTGGAGGAATTCCCGAGGAACTCCTGGAGGAATTCCCGAGGAACTCCTGGAGGAATTCCCGAGGAACTCCTGGAGGAATTCCCGAGGAACTCCTGGAGGAATTCCCGAGGAACTCCTGGAGGAATTCCCGAGGAACTCCTGGAGGAATTCCCGAGGAACTCCTGGAGGAATTCCCGAGGAACTCCTGGAGGAATTCCCGAGGAACTCCTGGAGGAATTCCCGAGGAACTCCTGGAGGAATTCCCGAGGAACTCCTGGAGGAATTCCCGAGGAGCTCCTGGAGGAATTCCCGAGGAACTCCTGGAAAAAAATCCCGAGGAACTCCTGGAGGAATTCCCGAGAAACTCCTGGAGGAATTCCCGAGAAACTCCTGGAGGAATTCCCGAGAAACTCCTGGAGGAATTCCCGAGGAACTCCTGGAGGAATTCCCGAGGAACTCCTGGAGGAATTCCCAAGGAACTCCTGGAGGAATTCCCGAGGAACTCCTGGAGGAATTCCCGAGGAACTCCTGGAGGAATTCCCGAGGAACTCCTGGAGGAATTCCCGAGGAACTCCTGGAGGAATTCCCGAGGAACTCCTGGAGGAATTCCCGAGGAACTCCTGGAGGAATTCCCGAGGAACTCCTGGAGGAATTCCCGAGGAACTCCTGGAGGAATTCCCGAGGAACTCCTGGAGGAATTCCCAAGGAACTCCTGGAGGAATTCCCGAGGAACTCCTGGAGGAATTCCCGAGGAACTCCTGGAGGAATTCCCGAGAAACTCCTGGACGAATTCCCGAGGAACTCCTGGAGGAATTCCCGAGGAACTCCTGGAGGAATTCCCGAGGAACTCCTGGAGGAATTCCCGAGGAACTCCTGGAGGAATTCCCGAGGAACTCCTGGAGGAATTCCCGAGGAACTCCTGGAGGAATTCCCGAGGAACTCCGGGAGGAATTCCCGAAGAACTACTCCTGGAGGAATCTTATTATCTTATTATGTTCAGGGCTGCGGCAGTTTGGTAATATCACTCGAAACTTAAACAACGCTACATTTTCGCAAAATTCTCCGCTGAAGTGCACTCCGAATTAAATTAAAATCAACAAGTTAAACAAAATTTCAGCTACAAACATCGCCAGATATCACTTACCACAACCGCAGAGAATATTGAATAGGCTTTCGGTCGGTACTTTTCCACTCGTCGCCCGCCGTAGTCGTAACTCACCTGCAATGGAAGAAAAAAAAGGAAAAATAATGGCTTTCATTAGCGTTGCTTATTTCAACAAGAACAAAAAAATATATATCAACACCCTTCAATTAGAGTGAGAGAGCAAGAGTCGGCCGCCGCGGCGGGAGCCGGGTAGTCGCCTTCTTCTGTTTTCTGTTCTATGTTTTTTGCGTTGTTTTCGTAAGAGAAAACTTATCAAACTCGCAATTAGTAAGAATTACGGGTGACGTTTGATGGGTTAAACAGCGCAAAATTTTAATTGGTTTTCTGCATTTGCAACACCGCCACTGCCACTGCGCGTCCGTTGCTATTGTTGTTGGCGGATTGAATAGGCAGAAGCTTGGAGAAAAAAAAAAGCGCAGGCAGGCGACGAAAGTTCTTTCTCGCGTGTCAAGAACCTGCCACCGCCGCCGCCAGCAGCAGTGTCGGTGGAAGTCACTTCCGGTTCGCATTTGTTATACTTCTTGCTGCTACCTTGGAAATACCTGCGCGATACGATCACGGCTGAGGTCGCAGTCTGGTGGAGCGCTGATTGCAGCGCTCCGAATATCAAACTGGTGTTTTGCAATTAGTATAGGAAATTCGTTAGGTTAACAATTAAGACGATCGTTTTGATGCTGGTAATGTTGCTTGAATCGTTTGAGGAATGGGTCAGAAGGATCCATCTCTGGAATATATGTAATTTGACGTAAGACTAACACTATCACTAACTTCTATTGGTTAAATTGGACGAAACACCGTCCAAAATAATACCATTGTTTACAATGTACGGTACCGACGGCCGCCTAGTTTGGTTATAGCCAACTAAAACACCATATGTCTGCCAGTTTTTTTTTTAAAATCTGGCTATAAATCTGAAAACCTTTTCGGGACATGAAAAATAGATCTGAATAGCCCATACCATGCAACTATAACCCTAATGAGAACTTTAAGTCTTCAACAAATGAGAACATAAACCATCAATAGATTTCCTTTTAAGTATATGTTGTTTTTCATTTACCATTCATAAGCATTTTTAAGACAAAAAAGTTACCACTACAAATGTCCACCGCCAAGATTCCGCCAGATTCCAAAGGTGTAACCCATCAGTACTAAGCAGTCTCGACAGGGCCTTTTCCGCAGAAACTATTCGATATACAGAGGATGGCCAAAATGTTTGGGATAGGCAACTTTTTTTTCTCTCACAAAAAAGTTCAGCATGCTATATCTTTTCATAGAGCGCATCAAAAAATCTCAAATTTTGACTGTTTGTCAACCTATTATATGTGCATCATTGGTACAAATTTGGGCTTGATTGATTAATATTTCGCGAAGTTAGAACCGTTCGGGTAAAACACCTTTTTTTAGACAACGCATTTTTGAGCTGTCATATCTCGGAAACCAGTAAACCGAATTGAATGAAATTTTGAACGTACACTAACAATATGTAAATGCTTCACAAACTATTAAAACATAGATACTTTTTAAACGTTGAAAAAAGTTATCATGGATTGACACTTTTTGGACTTTTCTTGAAAAAATGTATTTTTTTTACATTAATGTGAAAAAATTTTAGTGTTGATATCCAAAGATTTTCCACTTCTGTTCTCAAATTATCTCTAATCAGATATATTAGAGCCTATTTAGATTGAAGGAAGAACACATTTAATAATTTTTGTGTGGTATTGTAAATTTTATTTATTTTCCTCTATATGGGTAAAAATTTCAACCCGATATAACTTAATTCGCCGTGAGAAAATATTACATTTTATAACGTCGTATTGAGTATCAATATATTGTTGATAAACGTTAAAAAATTCATTCAATTTGGTTCACTGGTTTCCGAGTTATGACAGCTCAAAAATGAGTTGTCTAAAAAATAGTGTTCTACGCGAACGGTTCTAACTTCGCGAAAAATTAATCAATCAAGCCCAAATTTGTACCAATGATGCACACATAATAGATTGACAAACAGTCAAAATTTGAGATTTTTTGATGCACTCTATGAAAAGTTACAGCATGTTGAATTTTTTTGTGGGAGAAAAAAAGTTGCCTATCCCAAACATTTTGGCCATCCCCTGTATGTATATACCTGTGCACTGTGCACAGTCTGTGCACCCATTTTCATTTCACCGCTAATCCAACCAGGCATTTGAGAAATTACTGTCGGATTCCTTCCAACGAGTGTTCGTACATACATTGCAATTGTACACACTTCAATGCACTGCACCTGATTCTGCAACATTGTAGTCCTACAAACTACACTATCTTTATACACAATGACTTAATTAACCCTTCATCGTTGAACGTGCTGACGACTGGCACCGGGTCTCGCTTTTTGTGCATGTAACCAGCGCAACTCCAAGATTCGCGCACTGCTGCTGCTGGATGAATACGAAAGGGAGCGCATCGTTGAGCGTAAAAAATTACATATGCAAAGCGGACACCCGACGTAACGGCCGCCACCGCCGCCGCCGAGGGTAGTTAGTAGAATCACTTCTGTTGACGATTTATCTCACCGCCGAGGAGGAGGATGGTTAAAGCTGCCTGAGGGACTTGGATTGTAGAAGAATGTGCGTATTGCGTAGCGACGGCGGGCAGTCATTTTGAATACAAATGGCTATATCATTAATTAAACTAAATGTAACAATCAGGCGCGAAGCGATGCGTGTAAAATGCAGTTGCGTCGGATGAGTGGCTTGCGTTGCACTTTGTTAGAGTAAACTTTGAGTTGGAAGAACTATGTTTTCGAGACATGTGTTTTGGTCTACTACCTAATGTCTATCGTTTCTGATTCGTGTGCAGAAAGTCCTGAGTTCAATCTTCGATCCATCGCTTTCATCTTACTTTGTATATTCCTGTTTACTCTCTCCCTGTCCAAGTGTTTATTAGCTCACTTTGATGAGATGTTGGAGTTGCAAAACTTAAAGCCAAAAAAAAAATGTTCTCGATCTTGGGCCATTTGCTTCCAGGCACCCTAAACGTTTAGAATCCTCCTCAACTACAAACAGTTAACGTGTGTGCAGCCTTCCACGAAGCCAACGATCGCTTGATGTCGAGTATGGTTTATGCTTAATGTTCCTTCGTCTTACGAGCTACATGCCCAGCCCACCGCCGTTTACCGTGTTTTCTGCCCCGACTAGATGGGAAAAACAAAATTATTACAGACTGTGTTATTTTGTTACAATGATTTTTGTAACAACGGCTGTTACAAAACATGTACCGTTAGTAGTTAAAATAACAAAAAATCTAGAAATCTCGTTCCAATTTAAACAAAAATTTAACAACTTAAAAGATAATCATAACAAGATTATATCAAATTTTGTTAGACCTAACATGCGAAATCATAACGAAATTATAAAAAGTTATTAAAAAGTTCTGTTAGATATTTCAGAACAAATTTGTTACAAGCTGTGTTATAAATTTCTTGGCTCGGGTGATCAAAATAACAAAAAATATCATCCTTTTTCGGGACATAAAACATCTTACAAATTCTGAAATAATTTTGTTACAAAAAATATAACATAGATTGCAATAAACGTGTTACGAAATTATGTTAGAGGCAATACTATTATAATGCATAATATATCAAATGTTGTTATACATCTTTTTGAATAAATGAAACAAATTTTGTTATAATTTTGTTTCCAAAATAATAATAAATGAAACAAATTTTGTTATAATTTTGTTTCCAAAATAATAACAAATTTCGATACGTTTTTGTTGTGATTATTCACCTATAAAAATCCTTAGAACAAAATTATATCAACTTCTGTTATTTCTAACACTGGTTGTTATAATTTTGTTAATATCTTGTTTGGTGCTTCTGATCTGGTCGGGTCGCTTCATATAGTTCGCAGCACTTTACGTTCGAAAGCTCTCCGGTCAACTTCTGCCAACGTCCACGGTTCATGGCCGTATATAGTGACCGGAAGAATCAGAGTCTTGTACAACGCGAGTTTTGTCTTCGTTCGCAGCGTACGAGACTTCAGCTGGTTTCAAAGACCTAAAAAGACTCGACTCACAGTCGTCGCAATCCGTCGTTTTATCACCTTGCCGGTAACATCGTTATCGCACGCCACTACTTGGAGTACCAAGTCAAACAAATTCGTCCACAAAATTTAACTTTTCGCCACCTTGCACTACTTGTCTAAAATACCACAGCCGGACGAACGTGAATCATAAATCTAATTCTCGCATTTTTCCTCTCTTAGAAGGCACGAACATCTCTTCCACGGTCCTATGATCGATTCCGAGGATGGCCATATCGTCCGCAAAGCCCAGAAGCATTTGCGACCGCGTGACAAGAGGTCTACTCTTTTGAACACCAGCTTTACAGCTTATCGCTCCTTCTAGTGCTATGTTGAAGAGTAAGCTCGAAAGTGTATCGCCTTGCTTCAGTCCGTCGAAGGTTATGAACGTTGACGACATTTCTTCCACAACCCGTATACTTGCTTTCGACCCTTCAAGTGTTGCATAAATCAGTCTAATCAGCTTCGCCTGAAAACCCAATTTCGATCGAAATCTGACATAGCTGAATTGTGTAGATGTTGTGAATTTGTTTAAATTTTTCACCTGTATGATTTCGCATTATACGATTTACACAGTGTATTCCGTGTATTCTCGCCGTTGGCGTTTTCCAATCAATACCGATCTGGTTTTATTGCTGCTGTTCTTTTTTGTGCTGTGATTGTTAAGAGCTTAATCTCGCTTAGTTTGGGTAGTAGCTAAGGTTAAGATAGCTCAGATCAATCTCCAACATAAAAGAACAGCAACTATCAATCTTTGCAGACTTGTGCAAACTGGTTCAGCCCAAGTGGCCTTAGTCCAGAACCTTACTTTCGTAAGAAGAATCTCTATCTAGGAAATCTTCTGAACCCGGCATTTGCTACTTTCAGTAAAAATGAAATGACAAACTCGCGTGCCATGCCTCGAGTTTGTGTGCTTGACAATAACGCAATTGTTATTACACTCATCTCTGAACTAACCACCAGAGATGTATGTGCTATCACAATTGACGTATCTGTTGGAAACCTCAACAGGAAATACGTCTATTGTTCGGTTTGTTTACCACATGATAAACCATCACCTACGAATGCTTTCAAACAATCGCATACTGCACTTCAGAAGGCCTTCCGTTGATTGTTGCAGTGATGCTAATGCCCACCATATCATCTGGGGCAGCTCAGACATTGACTTGAGAGGCTCCAGTTTGATGGAGTACTTAAGTTGTACAGATCTTGGATTACCTAACATAGGCAGCCGCTCAACCTTCATGGTATTTGTTAGAGCGGAAGTGTTAGACATAACGCTTTGCTCTAGTAGAATTAGTCACGAGTTGATCAATTGGTATGTGTCCAGATGAAGAATCTTATCTGACCATCGCTACATCTTTTTTGAACACTTAAACTTCCGTAACTCGCACAGTTGGCAACCACCACCAGCACCATGCTAATGCTGAGTACAAAAAGCGAGATTTTTTCAACGTGTTGTACAAAGTACAACGGCACGATCACTCGAGGGTTAAATGTAACTTCGCAAACTTTTTATTTCAGGAATCCCGAGCTTGAGCTTGTTTGACCGCCCGCAGTTGCTACTCCAGTATCTCCAGATCAGCTACACTCACACAAGGAACCAATGAGATAGCTGCTTGGGACTAACAGCATCTCCAGTGTCTGAGCGTTGGTGGTCTTGTAGTTTTAGGCGACAATGGCGCCTGCTGCGTCATGTTGCAGGTCAATGGAGAAGGGGAGGGAAGTGATGATTGCAATCGCTTGCCCACATCAGGCCGTTGAATCCTCTGCGCCTGCACAAGGTCATGCGGATATTGGTGTGTTGGTGGGAAATGTTTAATTTTTTGGCACATGGATCATGTATTGGTGCAAGGATGCCAGGCGTAAAGCGATAGATTGTGTGAAGATTACTGTGAAGCGGCACAGTCCAATTGGTTGCACAACTTGTAGGCGTTATATGATAGATTGACACTGTGCTGTGATGAAGGTTGGAAGGAAGGGAAACGGCTTTTTTTCAATCCGTTGCTGGTTCTAGCGATCGCTACGAACATACGAATATACATGAGATGTATATGTAGAAGAGAGAGAGAGAGAGAGAGAGAGAGAGAGAGAGAGAGAGAGAGAGAGAGAGAGAGAGAGGAGAGAGAGAGAGAGAGAGAGAGAGAGAGAGAGAGAGAGAGAGAGAGAGATGAGAGAGAGAGAGAGGAGAGAGAGAGAGAGAGAGAGAAGGAGAGAGAGAGAGATGAGAGAGAGATGAGAGAGAGAGAGAGAGAGAGAGAGAGAGAGAGAGAGAGAGAGAAGAGAGAGAGAGAGAGAGAGAGAGAGAGAGAGAGAGAGAGAGAGAGAGGAGAGAGAATGAGAGAGAGAGAGGAGAGAGAGAGAGAGAGAGAGAGAGAGAGAGAGGAGAGAGAGAGAGAGAGAGAGAGAGAAAGTAGATAGAAAGATACAAAGTAGGAGGAAAGGGACGAGCCAGGGATTGAACCCAGGACCTTCTGCATATGAATCAGAAGCGGTAGCCACTAGACCACCAAGCTCGTCATTTTCATTTCAGAATCCCCGGTCAACAAACTGGGATTTCTTTACTGATTTGGTTACGGCCAAATTTCATGGATACTCACCATCGATTGACACTCAAGTAATGTAGATGATGCCGTTAATACTACAACGACCTTCATCATTTAAGCTTTTGAAGAAGCTTGCCCTCTGCTGTCTGTGTAGATCACAAGAGAAACCCCTTGGTGAAACTCTGATCTGGCGAAACTCAGGAAACAATGTAGAAAGAGTTGGAACAGACGACGTTCGACTGGTTCGAAGGCTTTCAGGTCGGCTCGCAAGGCCTACAGGAAAGCTCTCCGGTCTGCTGAACGATCCGGCTGGAAAAACTTTTGTACAAATGATTCCAGTTTGAGTGAAGTCAGTCGGTTAAATAAAATCCTTGCGAAATCTAAGGATTTCCGAGTGAAC